>NC_142811.1:44845119-44976628 GCF_049724085.1 Artemia sp. Qi Xiang Cuo | reverse complement strand
GACGGATTCCAGTTGGAGGGGACGGATTCCAGTTGGTGGAAGACGGATTCCAGACGGTGAAAGACTAGAGGGACGGATTCCAGTTGGTGAAATCCATCCACGAGCTGATGTGTTCCCTCTTTTCTAGATCACCAAATAAATCTTCGGTCCCATTTACCTTTAACAGCAGAGAATCTGTATCCCCATAGTAAACTTGAACCTTCCCCTCCCGTGGCCATTGCACCTTGCACACATTGTAAAAAATGACAATTTGAGCTTTTTTGATATTTCTAGTACTGAACTGCCGTCCGCTATATTCTTGTTTAGTGCCACATTTCTCTTTCACCTGTGTAGAAGAACCATGCTAGCTTCTATGCTCATGAACGATGTAAAATCAGGGTCAGCAAAAATTCGTGCACACACTAGAGGGTCAGTCACAACGTCGCAGCGAGGTCTGTACCGTACCTTTTCACACATTTTGCCAAACGCTGAATTTAGAATGAGTTTGTACATTTCCTTCTCTATCTGGAGTTTGCCCTAGAGCGTTTATCGACAAAAGTATCAATAAACGTTTTCAAATAAGGTCGCTTATTGGACTGCAGGATCCTATGTATTTTGGTGATCTTGAAACCATTGTTCACTATCCAATACAAAAGCACATGGTAAACAATGATATTCTCCTTAGGGTCCAAATCAGCAATCAGTTTTCGTTTAGAGGGGGTCCAGTGCATCCCCATATCCTCAACCAATGATCGATTGTAGGGGCTCAATGAGTCCCTGCTCACGGGTCGATTGATACAGGGAAAAACAAAATCTTTGACGGAGTCATGAAGCGCCAGAGGAGTGTGCCCGTCAATTTCAAAGAGCCATCCTTGTGGCCCATTGTCCTCGACGGTGGTAATGTCGGGTAACTCACAAGGATTCTCAAGCCATTGATAGTTCCCACACGGCAAAGAGTAGCGAGACATTGCCGAGGGGTACAATGAGTTCATGTCCAAGAACACTGCATTTGACTTTGCACCGGTGCTGTTTTGCCTGCTCGGATCTGTCGACAAGACGCAGTCCCCATGAAAAACAAACCGTCCTCTCATTGACTGCTCTACAAAAAAGTGCTGATCTACATCTGTGATTAGGCCTATTTCCTCCTTACTAATTTTTAAAATCAAATCCATCACCAAATGTGGTGTGGAAAAATAGTAACCTATATCTAGCCCGAACTCTGAATAGATTTGGTCTGTGTTCTTACAGACTATATCCAACAGAGTTAAAACGTCACTGGCCAAGCACAGTCTACAATAATCCCACCCATTTTTACAATTCCCCTTAACCCACACCTTCTTGGCAAACTCATATTCCTCGGCTGTGCATTCACTGCTGGTCAGTGAATTGTAAAAAGCTTCAATTGGAGGTAGTTTCACCTCGCTTAAGCGAGCGCCAGAACAGTAATAGTCGTATGCGTATACACCTTTGCAGGTCAAAAGGTCATACATTTCACTGTCTGGAAAGTGCTGTTTAAGCAAGGGAAAGCTATCAAAATTGTCGCTTTTCTGCACTTGAATCAATTGACTCAATGCCTTGGGAAAAAAACTAAAGGAATCTAAAAACCTGATTTTATTCCAACACGTATGCCCATTATTTACTACCTGCCATTTCAGCTCGAGAAGCAACAACTTCTCGGCCAATTTTGGAATAATGTTATGGGTAAATGAATTATTTAACCATGGACTGTCTACTCCCCCTCCCACCCTGTGCATACGTGCCAGTGCCGGTAAAATAAATTTTAAATCGTAATTTGAGTTGTGGATAAAAACAGAGATAAAAAACTGCTGGCTAGCATTGAAGTTATACGATTGATGCGCTACCCTTTTAAAATTACTACCACCAGGGAATATTCCCTTCCACACTTTATTCTGTTCTCTGACTGTCGGCCGCCCCCCTCTGGTGCGGTTGGTCCCAGTATCCCCATCGACAAACTCCCCCTTACAAACCCAACATATTTTTTTATTTTTAATCGCGAGACAATCCTCTGCCGGCAACACCGTTGGGTAATGGGTATTTCTCAAACGAGAAATAGCGCCATTAGCTGTGCCAATTAGTTTAGTCAGTGCCTTGATCATGCAATCCTCCTCATCCAATCTTTATACTATTTCTAACAACCGCATGGTGTTAGAACTGTCTCTTTGGGCATGGGCATAGGACACTGCAATAGCTTGATGTTGTTTTATTCGGTTTGGAAGTCGAGGATCGTTCACCTCTTCCAGCTTAGATTAAAAGTCTAAAGATATTTTTTTTCACTGGAGCAGGGTGTTTTGTAAATTTTTAAAGCGTAAAATAGCTTTATGCACCGAAACCGTTTCCACTGTTTGATAACGACGTCGTGAGCACTGCTTTAAATGATCCCACAGTATTATATCACTACGGAATTAAGAGAGGCATTTTGGACATTAGTAACTTTCCCCCCTATTTGTACCACCTCCTAGAACTCTAATGAGGTCTGTGATCGGATTAGATTGGCCAATTGAATTGGCAAAGTCACTAGATGGTGGTGTATAAAACAACCGTACTCAGTTTCTGACTAACTTAATCGACGGATCCTTTAGTGGTAAAACTACCCCCTTCTTTTTTTAGCGAATCCCATCTTTAAATTCAGTTTTATACTGAACCAAAGTAACGCCGATATTTAAATGGGCATTAGCCCTTTCAAAAATATCATTGGATCTTAGCGTTACTGGGTATTTTCCTTCTAAACAAGTGAAATCTACAATGGGGAAAATTGGACCCGTTCTTCCCATGTATAGCCCAGTTGTCTAAATTCTTCTTGGTAGCCTCCCGAGCTAGAGGCTCGAATGCTGAGATGAGGAAAGCATACTTGAAACATTTTTGACCTGTTTCAAAACAGATCCGCTGGACACCTTGACAACCTACTAGATCTGGATTATAGTTTAAAACTACATCCCTTTCATACCCAGCCCCCCTCTTAAAATAAAATCTTTCTTAAATTTACAAATATTAACGCTTAAATTTTCAATAAATGAAACTACAGAGCCGCTTCCATTTTCGTTAAATTTCTCAAGATGCGCAATAATTTGACCTACCCACACCGAAAAAAAACCCTCAAAAATTTCTAAATTAGAATAAATCACGCGCATCTCGGAATGTACATAATGATAATAACCTTCACTTTTACCCTCATTTAAATAAAACACCTTTAAAACAATAGAAACCTTAATTGAATCCCTCCCCCATAATTGAATTTGGTTCTCCAGCAGTGCACAAATTTTATCTACATATTCATGCACAATTTCTATGGGATCAAACACATATTTTCCCCCCCATAAGTGAATTAAATGGATCCCCAAAAGTCGCAGTGTAAACAAATATTGCATTTAAAATTGTGTTGGACAGCTGAAAGTCTGGAAATGTCTTCAATTGGACATTAACCCCTTCCCCCGCTTGTATATTATCAACACTCCCTCCACATTGTTCAACATTTGGGGTATGCGAATGCTCAACTTTAGTTGTTTGAAGTGGAAGTAGGTAATCAGTGGGGGATAGAGGGGGGTTCCCAGTTAATTCATTTGTAACATCATTTAAAGGCTGTAGGGTATTTTGACTCAAGTCCCCCTGCTCAACTGTGCTATTATCTACATATAAAAAATCATTTAAAAACTCATCAATATTAAACGGTATTTGACTATCAGGTAAAATGTTATCGTCCCATGTTAAATTGTTGTTGGAGAGCTCCTCTCCTCCAACTGATGATGATGATGGTGACAAGGAATATGGTACCAATGGTCCAAGCTATAAATGAAAAAATAGCTTATTTTCAATATGTTCAAATCACCCCTACTGTTTTTAAAATTTGGATTGTTATTATTTAAAACGTGCTTAGTAGTAGTAGTAGCAGTATGCACATAGTAGCATTTGGTTAATTCACTGTTCCCCCACAACTATCGATATTCTGAAAGTTCCAATTTCCAACTTAATATAAGATATTTACAATCTAAAACGCCGCTTTACATAAAATTGACAATTTGATTTTGTTCAAACAACTCCCCCCAATTTCCAGTAATTAATTCCCCCCCCTCTCCGAGCCGGCCCAGCACTTCCCACAACACTTCCCGCGGCACTTCCCGCAGCTCTTCCTGCAGCGCTTCCTGCGGCGCTTCCCCGGCCCGCAGCGCTTCCCGCGGCGCTTCTCGGGCCCATAGCGCTCCCCACCGGTTAGTATAAGATATTTACAATCTAAAACGCATGACATAGTAGGTTTTGATTTTGTTCAAACAATCCCTCCAAATAAAATTTCGTATTAATATCCCATATCTGCTCTGAAAAAAAAACATGATTTGAAATGGATAGCCATCTCCTGTCATGATACACAACTCATTCCGATAGAAAGTTGTTTTTATAATATTTGTAGAGGCAAGGTGAACCATTCGTTAATAAAGCAGTTTATAATGCAAAGGATTTTGCTACTTATTATGAGCGGGATATAGTGCATTTTTTGGCTTCACTAATCTAATTTAGCAGGGTGAATGCATGCACTTGACATGATTCAAAAGGGAGAACATTATATTTCCTTTGGGGAGAAAAAATCCTTTAATATCTCCGAGATACACTTTTACTGTGTTCGAAAATGGTGAAAAGAAAAGGCCTAAAAAAGTTGGAAGGAATAGGTAGATATTTCTATAACTGGAGGTAAAAATGCTTACATTTGCAAATTCCGTCTGGGCTTGGGTGTCGGATGGATCTGACATAGAATGCTGAAAGGGTAACCTCCTGACCTAGCGTTGATGGGGCAGCTATTAGAGGTCCAAGGAGAGCGGATGGGCAAGCGATGTCATAATCCAGTGCAGATTGGGCTGCGGCTTGGGCAGGCAACACTTGTTTAGGAGGCTTCGGCCAGTGACCGTATTGTATTATTGTCGCCTTCGCAGGGGTCGCATTATTACCCCTTGCTCTCTTACTGGGTGACGGCGGGCATTCTTCGCAATTTGCCTTTAAAGAAGAGAAAAAAATTAGTATTGCAAATAATTTCTCTCTTTTTTAAAGAAAGAAAATTAGTATCCCCATCCACATAGCCATAATTTTGCCTAGAAAAGCATTTATCACTAAGAAACCCCCCCCCCCCCCCTAAGCCAGCATTTTCAGTAAAGCAAAAAGTAAAAATATACTAAACTCAGAAATCAAATGCTATTTTAATAAATTAAAAAAGCGTATTCATAGACATCCCAGTCCCCTTACTTTTCATGCAAAAAACACTTTTTCATTTTTCAATAATGGCGATAGAATTGAGGCATGTCCCCCTCCCCCCCTTTCACCAATGTCCTAACTATATTGTTAGTAATTATTTTTGGAAATAATCCCGTTTCACTCCTCCAAAAATACAGGTTACGAATCCACAAGCTTAATAAACAGCAATCTCTTTTTGCTTAAAACCGTTTTAATTTGACGGAAAAACAAACCATTTTGATCTGAGAAACCATTTACAGGAAGTGCTTTAAAAAAGGGTGACAGCTAATTTTAACCTCGCACTGGAGAGCCATATGTCAAAACCAGAGCGACTTAATAACAACAGAGCGACGGATGTCAGTTAGAGAAAAGATTACAATACAGAAAAGCCAAAATTTATCGAAAAAGAGAATTATTTCTATTACGAGAATTATTGTTGTAAAACAGTGGGGGAGGGGTTAGGTTTATGTGTTAAAAAGAACATATTTTATATTTTCTAGTGAGTATAAAGATAACATGGTGGTGTTTTGTATTATGGGGGAGGGGGGGACTTAGATATACTAGAGGGGGATCAAGGAAAATAATTTTATTTTGAAAATAAAAAATTTAAATGAACTCACATTGCTAATTGTGGCTGCCAATGCTTCAAGCTCATCAACAATTTCAAGTGTTCTATCCATTGTCAGGTTACTTTACTTTCTTATAATTTAATCACAATGCATGTCCGTTATATACGAAATCTCAAGGGTGAATTGTTATGCAACGGGAAAAACCATATGTAAGCAAGCCTCTGATTGGCTGAGAAAGGAGATGTATCCGAGTCTCTGATTGGCTGAGAAGGCTGCAAGTACTTCCAGTTTCCTATTCCTGGACACCTTGACATTCATCCCTAGCGTGCACTTGACAAAAACAACAACAACGAATAAATCCCTCAGGCCTAAAGATTATAGAAGCCATAATGTTTCTTAATTCCCCTTTCGTGAATCAATAATTCCCCGCCGATTATGTAAATCAATTTCTCAGGTTAGGTCAGCCTAAAGATCAAAGAAGCCATGTTTGTTTCTTAATTCCCCTTTCGTGAATCAATAATTCCCCGCCGATTATGTAAATCAATTTCTCAGGTAAGGTTAGCCAAACAACACAGAAGCCATGTTTGTTTCTTAATTCCCCTTTCGTGAATCAATAATTCCCCGCCGATTATGTAAATCAATTTCTCAGGTAAGGTTAGCCAAACAACAAAGAAGCCATTTTTTTTTCTTAATTCCCCTTTCGTAAATCAATAATTCCCCTCGATTATGTAAATCACCCCATTGTCATTACACTTGGACAAACAACAACAAATAAATCGACCTTGAAACATCCATCAAAGTGAGAAAAATCCTGTTTTTTCATTCTCATTGACAAAAACCATAAAACATCCATAAATTGCTGTACTCGTCACTGTTTTTTTAATTCTCACTGACAAAAACCATAAAACAGACATAAATTGATGTTGACATCCATGAAAAACATCAAATAAATTGACCAACACTCATAACCGTCCAAAAAAACATCCATCAAAGTGAGAAAAATCATTTTTTTTCATTCTCACTGACAAAAACCATAAAATAGACATAAATTGATGTTGACATCCATGAAAAACATCAAATAAATTGACCAACACACATAACCGTCCAAAAAAACATCCATAAAAGTGAGGAAAATCCTGTTTTTTAATTCTCACTGACAACGAACAGACATAAAAACATGCATAAATTATGTTAAATAGTTGTAGGTGGCAGCAGGGGTGAGCAATCGGAGTAGCACCCCCCTCTCTACTATTGCGATCATTCTCAGAAAAATGCATTACTTCGCAATTTTTTTTCTGAAAGGGGCTTCAAACCCTTCTAAGCTGTGTTCTCTGATATGTTGAACTCGATAGCTTAATTTTCATCAAGATCGCGTTGGAGGTGGCTTGCTCCCTTTTTTGAAAATGCGGAAAAGTTTATAAGCCTTCTAATTCTCGGTGAGAAGCTTAAAATTTTATGTATTTAGAATAAACACACAAAAAAAAGAATATTTTGATGTGTAAAATTATCATTGAAAATTTTTCTTCTAGAGTTTCGGCTACTATTGGCAAGAGTCGCTTATTGCTTTCAGCTCGTCACACCGAGCCCGAACTGATTGATTGTTTGCGTCAAGTCCCTTTTTGACAATTACTCAATTTCCCATTACTTGCTGAGAGGAAATTCCTTTGCAGGAAAACGAAAACTTCTTAGGCAATGAAATATTTACATTTTGTTAAACACCGCTTGCTTGGGGTTGAATTTATTTAGTTCAGTTTATCGTTTAATAGCAGTGGGGTCAATTGGGGATGACGGGTGAAATGGGGAGCATGGGTCCTTCTAGATTTGGAAAACAATTTTGGGGGTAATTTAAATGAAATACACTTTTTTTGGTATTTTCATTGACAAAACTGAAAAAGAACGACGAGTCCTCTCTGTGAATATTTAAATATATAACACCTTCGTGAATTTGTGTGAAAGTTTGATAGTTGGTTAATAATTTGTTCACTGATCAATAACTTATATAAATGATTTTCACTGATATTTATATATGTTGTTTGCATTATTATCACAGAGAAAGAAAGAGTTACTTGTAAAAAATGTTGAATCAAAACTCTAAATTTTTCTTACTGGCTCAAAGTTTCACACAATCATTTAATTATTGTAATTTTCTACTAGATGACAGTTAGACAACGTAACATTGGGTAAAAAGGTTAAAGTTATTCGACTTCACTTTTCAACGTAAGTTCAAAGTACCAAGGACAGTGAAAATTAAATATAATTTTTGAATTGGTTAAGTATAAATTCACATAACCATATATATATTAAAAGACTATGTAAAACCTGAAACTCTATTTTTAATGAGGAAAGACCTTCGTTCGCAGTTCTGAAGTTTTCGTTATAGAAGGCTTTTCTTTGAAGGATAGATAAATTTGCTTTCCTTTGAAGGAAATCAGAGATAAATATTACATAAAACATGCAATAAACCATATGGCTGTTTAAAAAAAAACAAATTTAAACGAAAAAAATTCAAATGAATCTACTGAAAAATGTGCATTGTCAGTTTAATATACATATGCTGATATCTATTCTTTAAAATCTTAATTAATTTTCGATTTCTTAAACTTATAAAAATGAAAACACTTAAAAGTATTTTTTTCAGTAAAGTAACAATTATATTCTTGCTTTTAGAAAGCATAGGGGTTTAGAACCCTAACCATATTAATTTCTTCTCGTTTTGAGTTTGGCTCTGTTATGTATTTTAATTTCTGTTTATCTTGGGTTTCATTTATTTATTGATACTGATTTGTGGTAGGTGCATCATTTATTGTTTGGTAGATTACTTGATTCTATTTTTGTTAATTTTTAGTTTAATTGAGTCCTATACTTTTTTTAAAAAAAAACTTATTTTGTGGGAAACGTTTTTTTAATTAATTCTTGCTCGTTTTATATTGACATACTCATTTTCAGGGAAAAAGACTGAGCTTCTTTTTTTGGTCACTTTTGACTATTAATTAGGGCAAATGCCTCTCAATTCCCAATTGGATGAGCCCTTTTTGAAGTTTCTACGACAGCGCTTTCTATAAAAAATTTTATATGCCCCAAGGGCATAACTTACAACCTTTGCCCTGGGGTCTGTGAGGGTATTGTCATCCTCAAAGACATAAGTTTTGGCCCTTTCAACTATGTTGAAGAAAATGGCTATCTCAAAACTTTGATTGAATGTGTTCAGGGAAATGGTGGTCGTGAGAATGGAGGAGGGGTAATTGCCATCCAATTACTTTTGTCTGTGAGGCCCCGAGGGCTGGATGGAGGGGGTGGCATCCTCAAAGACCTAATTTCCAGAACTTTTTTACTACGCTGAAGAAAATAGCTATCTGAAAATTTTGATTGGATGTGTTTGGGGGAATGGTGGACGTGAGAGGGGGGTTAGTTACCCTCCAATCACTTTCAACTATTAAAAAGGGCACTAGCCCTTCCAATTTACAATTGAATGAGCCCTTTTAGAAACGACAACACTTTCTATAAAAACCTTATAGGCCCCCAGCCTATAATTTACAGCCCTTAATCTGAGGATTGTAGGGGAATTGTCTTCCTCAAAGACCTAATTTCCGGAACTTTAAACTACGTTGAACAAAATGGCTATTTCAAAATTTTCATTGGATGTGTTTGGGGAAATGGTGGGAGTGAGTTTAGAGTTAGTTGCCCTCCAATCACTTTTGACTTCCAATTTGCCTTTTGAATTCTAAGAAGCCTTTTGAATTCCAATCGAATAAGCCCTTTTAGAAGTTTCTACAACCAAACTTTCTATAAAAACCTTATATAACCCCAGGGCATAACTTACAACCGTTGCCCAGAGGGCTTTGGGTGGGGGGGGGTTTCATCCTCAAAGACATAATTTCCAGAACTTTTAACTACGTTGAAAAAAATGGCCAACTCAAAACTTTGACTGGATGTGTTTGGTGAAATAGTGGACGTGAGAAGGGGGTTAGTTGCCCTTCAATAACTTTCGAATATTAAAAAGGGCACTAGCCCTTTCAATTTCCAATAGAATGAGCCCTTTTTGAAGTTTCTACGACAATACTTTCTATAAAAAGCTTATATGCCCTCAATGCATAACTTACAACCCTTGCCCTAAGGGCTGTGGGGTTGTCATCCTTAAAGACATAGTTTCCAGAAGTTTCAACTAAGTTGGAAAAATGGCAATATAAAAATTTTGTTTGGATGTGTCTGGGGAAATTGTAGGCGTGAGAGGGGGGTTAATTGCCCTCCAAACACTTTCGATTATTAAAAGGGTACTAGCCCTTCCAATTTGCAATCGAATGCGCTCTTTTTGAACTTTCTACGACAACGCTATCTATAAAAACCTTATATGCCCCCAGGGCATAACTTATAACCCTTGCCCTGAGGGATATTGCGGTTTGTTATCCTCGAAGACACAATTTCCAGAACTTTCAGCTACGTTGAACAAAACGGCTATTTCAAAATTTTAATTGGATGTGTTTGGGAAAATGGTGGGCGTGAGACGGGAGTTAGTTGCTCTCCAATCACTTTAGGCTATTTAAAAGAGCACTAGCTCTTTCAATTTCCAACAAATGAGCCGTTTTTTGAAGTTTCTACGACAACGATTTCTATAAAAACTTATATGCCCCAAAGGGAGTAAGTTGCATAACTTAGTAAGTTGCCCCTGTAACATGAATAACTTACAACCCTTTCCATGAGGGCTGTGAGGCGTTATCATCCTCAAAAAGCTAATTTCCAGAACTTTTGACTACATTGAACAAACTGGATATCTCAAAATTTTGATTGCATGTTTTTGGGGAAATGGTGGGCAAGAGATAGGGTTAGTTGCCCTCCAATCACTTTCAACTATTAAAAAGGGAACTTAAGCTTTCAATTTCCAATCGAATGAGCTCTTTTTGAATTTTTTACGACAACGCTTTCTATAAAACCTTATATGCCCCAAGGGCATAACTTACAACCCTTGCCCTGAGGGCTTTGGGGGTGGGTGTCATCCTTAAAGACCTAATTTCCAAGACTTTCAACGACGTTGAACAAAATTTCTATCTCAAAACTTTGATTGGATGTGTTAGGGAAAATGGTGGGCGTGAGAGGGGGGCTAGTTGCCCTCCAGTCACTTTCAACTATTAAAAAGGGCACTAGCCCTTTCAATTTCCAATCGAATGAGCCCATTTTGAAGTTTTTACGACAACACTTTCTATAAAAACCTTATATGCCCCAAGGTCATAATTTAAAAACATTGCCATGAGGGCTGTGGGGGGTTTGCCATTCTTAATGACCAAATTTCCAGACCTTACAACTACGTTGAACAAAATATCTATCTAACATTTTTGATTGAACATGTTTGGGAAAATAGTGGGCGTAATAGGGGGGTTAGTTGCACTCTAATCACTTTTGACTTTAAAAGGGCACTAGCCCTTTTAATTTCCAATCGAATAAGCCCTTTTGAAGTTTTTACGACAACGCTTTCTATAAAAGCCTCATATGCCCCCAGGGAATAACTTAAAATCCTTACCCTGAGGGCTGTGGGGGGAGTGTCCTCCTCAAAGACACAATTTCTTGACTATTCAACTACGTTGAACAAAAGGGCTATCTCAAAATTTTGATTGGATGTGTTTGGGGAAATGGTTGGCATGGAAAGGGTGTTAGTTGCCTTCTAATCACTTTTGGCTATCAAAAAGGACACAAGCCCTTCCAATTTCTAATCGAATGGCCCTTTTCGAAGTTTCTACGACAACTCTTTTGATACGAAGTGCCCTGGTCTAAAAGGAAAACAAAAATACATTGTGCCAACATTGTCCTTTACTAATATGAATAAATAAATTAATTAACTAATTTGACAACACTTTTTTTACCCGTGAAAATTCAAACATGGAAATGGATTTAAGACGAAGAATCCTTGCAGGAAATGGAAGCTTTAAAGTTTGAACAAGCCTATAATTGATAGACGGGGAAGAGATCTTTGTATTTATTTTTACGTCCTTCGTAGTTCAAAGCTTACAAAAGTATGCATAAAACATATTCTAAGCATAGTAAATATATTAAAACATAATTGAAGCTCATATCCAACATAGAAGTATATGGTTTTAATCTTCCCTTAGGTCTTATTAACTAATCTCTGGTTTTCTTCGTCTTCAGTTTCCTGTCTCTTCTTTTATGTTTATCTTTACTTACTTCAACATTATTTTATAGTGACAAACCAATGTCTTGTAATAATATTTTCTTTAATGAAAATAATTATAAAAGAAAAGAAAAAATTTATTTGTAATACTACCTTAATAAAATAACAATAGTAACTCTTTTTTTTCAAATTGAGCAAAGAGCCAGTAATAGAACCAGAACTAAAAGCTCGATATTGAAGGTTCAGTGATTAATGAATCGGATAGCCTGCGGTACCTCGGAATTGATTATCGTTCAACGATAAGATTGACCACCGGGCTTATTAAAGATATTGTATCTCGGTGTCTTACGAAAGGTTACGGAAAAGCACTAAGCAAGAGAAATAGTATTAATAAACTCACCCTCGCCAGAATATTTAACGCCGTAGTTGCGCCTTGTATCTTATATGTATCACCGATTTGGGAGTTACCAAAAGTTACCCAAAAGAGACTGATGCAAATCCATTACTACAAGCTGGCAAAATTTACGTTGCGTTTACCTTTATTACGTTTGCGTTTACCTTCATTAAAGGTTCCTTCGAGAACCTTATGGTTCTCGAATAGTTACTTCAGTAGCCTTTACGGGATCATTAATCCAGTGACAAAATTTGGTGAAATTGATGTAAAAGCTAGCCGCCGCAACGTACAATTCCTTACTGATTCACCATTAACTTATCTTGTCATGTAAATAGTTCGCGTATATATTTGTACCTTTAGATGAGTGTCTTTTTTTCTTTACTCCGCTTATTTCTTCTTTTGTTGTAAAGCGGGCACAAAATAAATTATTATCATTAAACCAATGTAACAATCTATAAGGAGTAGTATCATAGGCAGCGAGCAAGCGCTGCCTAAGTAAAGAACGATGTGGGCATAATGTTTTTTTTTTCCATACCCGGGCACTTCGTATCAAAGGAGTTGTCGTAGAAACTTCGAAAAGGGCTCATTCGATTGGAAATTGGAGTGGCTAGTGCCCTTTTTAATAGTCAAAAGTAATTGGAGGGCAACCAGCCCCCCCCCCCTCCCACATGCCCATCATTCCCCCAAACACATCGAATCAAAATTTTGAGATAGCCATTTTGTTCAGCATAGTTGATTTCCAGATCGAAATATGTTTTTGAGCAGGACACTTCCCCACAACCCTCAGGGCAAGGGTTTTAAGTTATGCCCTGGGGGCGTATAAGGTTTTTATAGAAGGCGTTGTCGTAGAAACTTCAAAGCAGGCTCATTCGATTGGAAATTCAAAGGGCTAGTGCCCTTTTTAATAGTCGAAAGGGATTGGAGGGCAACTAGCACCCCCCCACGCCCATCATTCCCCAAACACATCCAATCAAAATTTTGTGACAGCCATTTTGTTTAGCGTAGTTGATTTCAAGATAGAAAATTTGTTTTTGAGGAGGACACTCCCCCACAACCCTCAGGGCAAGGGTTTTAAGTTATGCCCTGGGGGCATATAAGGTTTTTATAGAAGGTGTTGTCATAGAAACTTCAAAAAAGGTTCATTCAATTGGAAATTCACAGGGCTAGTTCCCTTTTTAATAGTCAAAAGGGATTGGAGGGCAACTAGCCCCCACCCCCCGCCCATCTTTCCCCGAAACACATCCAATTAAAATTGTGGGATAGCCATTTTGTTCAAAGTAGTTGATTTCCAGAAAGAAAATAGTTTTTTGAGGAGGACACTCCCCCACAACCCTCAGGGCAAGGGTTTTAAGTTATGCCCTGGGGGCATATAAGGCTTTTTTTGAAGACGTTGTCATAGAAACTTCAAAACATGCTCATTAGATGTGAAATTCAAAGGGCTAGTGCCCTTTTTAATAGTCGAAAGTGATTGGAGGGATACTAGCAACCCCCCCCCCCTTCAAGCCCATTATTCCCCCAAACACATCCAATCAAAACTTTGAGATAGGCTTTTTGTCAGCGTAGCCGATTTGCAGATAGAAAATATCTTTTTGAGGAGGACTCTCCCCCACAACTCTCGCGGCGAGGGTTTTAAGTTATGCCCTGGGGGCATATAAGGTTTTTATAGACGATGTTGTCGTAGAAACTTCAAAAAAGGCTCATTCAATTGGAAATTCAAAGGGCTGGTGCCCTTTTTAATAGTCAAAAGTGATTGGAGGGCAACTAGCCCCCCCCCCCCCCTCCAACGCCCATCATTCCCAAAACACATCCAATCAATCTTTTGAGATAGCCATTTTTTTCAGCGTAGGCTAGTTGATTTCCAGATAGAAAATATGTTTTTGAGGGGACACTCCCCCGCAACCCTCAGGGCAAAGGTTTTAAGTTACGCCCTGGGGATATATAAGGTTTTTTATAGAAGATGTTGCCGTAGAAACTTCAAAACAAGCTCATTCGATTGGAAATTCAAAGGGCTAGTGGCCTTTTTAAAAATCGAAAGTGATCGAAGGGCAACTAGCCCACCCATACCCATCATTCCCCCAAACACATCGGATCAAAATTTTGAGATTGCCATTTAGATCAGCGTAGTTGATTTCCATATAGAAAATAAGTTTTTGAGGTTTATACTCCCCCAAAACCCTCAGGGCAAAGGTTTTAAGTAATGCCCTGTGGCATATAAGGTTTTTATAGAAGGCGTTGTCGTAGAAACTTCAAAACAAGCTCATTCAATTGGGAATTCAAAGGGCTAGTACCCTTTTTAATAGTCGAAAATGATTGGAGGGCGACTAGCCCCTCCCCCACGCCCATCATTCTCCCAAACACATCCAATTAAAATTTTGAGATAGCCATTTTGTTTAGCGTAGGCTAGTTGATTTCCAGATAAAAAATTAATTTCTGAGAAGGACATTCCCCCACAACCTTCAGGGCAAGGGTTTTAAGTTATGCCCAGGGGGCATATAATGTTTTTATAGAAGGGGTTGTCGTAGAAACTTCAAAAAAAGCTCATTCGATTGGAAATACAAAGGGCTAGAGTTCTTTTTAATAGTCGAAAGTGATTAGTACTATTTTTGTTGGTGTTTAGACCAGGGCACTTCGTATCGAAGGAGTTGTCGTGGGAACTTCGAAAGGGGCTCATTCGGTTGAAAATAGAAAGGGCTGATGCCCTTTTTAATAGTCAAAAGTGATGGGAGGGCAACTAATCCCCCTTGCAATCCCACCCTCTCATTTGCCCATTACGTTTAAAAACTAAATGTGGCCTTAAGATTAAATCAAAATACACTGTGATAATTCTAGTTCCTAATAAGGTATCTCAGCAGTATCCCAAGAACGACTGAGGGTATTACGTTCAAATTTTCGAAGCTACTTCTGCTCTTAAAATTTAACCAACTCAAAATAGTGTAGGTGTATCAAAGCTAACAAAGAAATTTAACGGATTTTTTTTGCGAATGGTATCTCGTTTTCCATTTCAGGTCAACTAGAGGAGGTATGAAACTAAGTTAAACAGTACTATTTGTGTCCAGATTTTTAAAATGGTGTATGTTGTTAAAGATTGCTGAAAATTTTTCTCAAGCATACAAATAGCAGGCCAAACTATAACGTCTTAAAAAACGAAAAGATTTAAAGTGTTATTTTCTTTTCCCCTGAAAAGACTATGTCAATATAAAACGAACAGAAATTACTTAAAAAACTTTTTCACAAAATAAATTTTTCAAAGAAAAGTAGAGAACTCCATTAAACAAAAAATGAGCAAAAATAAAATCAAATAATCTACCAAGCTCGAAACTACCACAAATCAGCATCGATAAATAAATGAAACCCAACACGAACAGAAATTAAAATAAATAACCGAGTCAAACTCAAAACGATCAGAAACTAACAAAAGTTGGGCGCAAAACCCCTATGCCTTCCCAAGGCCAGAAAAAAATTTGCACTCTACTGAAAAAAATATAAATGTTTTTACTTTTATAACTTTAATAAATCAAATGATTTTAACATTTTGATTACTAAATATCAGTATATGTATATTAAACTGACAATGCACATTCATTTGTATTTTTTCAGTACAGTGAAAATTTTTTTCTGGCCTTGGGAAGGCATAGGGGTTTTGCCCCCAACTTATGTTAATTTCTGCTCGTTTTGAGTTTGACTTTGTTATTTATTGTAATTTCTGTTCATTTTGGGTTTCATTTGTTTATTGATGCTGATTTGTGGTAGTTTCGAGCTTGGTAGATTATTTGATTTTATTTTTCTCATATTTTGTTTAATGGAGTTCTTTACTTTTCTTTGAAAAACTTATTTTGTGGAAAAAGTTTTTGTAACTAAAATAAATTAAAAATAAAAATAAATTATTATTATTAAACCAATTTAAATATCTATAAGGAGTAGTATCATTGAAAAGAATAGTGAGCCAAAAGCTACTTGTTTTTATTTACACATAATAGTTCATGGTTCATGGAACGAATAATAGTTTTCGAGTTTCCATAGTGTTTGCCTTATCTTAAGTTTTCAATATTTTTCATAGTGTTTGCCTTACCTTGAGGTTTGAATAGTTTTTATAGTGTTAGCCTTACCTTGAGTTTTCAATAGTTTTCCTAGTGTTTGCTTCACCTTGAGTTTTTCGATTTTTTCCCCAAATGAATTTTTCCGGATTTTTCCCAAAAATATTTTGTGACTTTTCACAAAGACTAGAGTCTTTTAGGCTAATTTCTTCAAATGTTCTAATTCTATCTACGCATAAATTATTAAAGAAAAGGAAACTGGTGGAAATTATAAAGTTTGGGAGAATTTTGAGGTGGTAACTTCTGTACATACGCCTAAGAATGTTATTCACTTATACTATTCCAAACTTTTTTAGTGAACAAACACATTTACGATTGTAGTAAATGATTATAATGAAAAAAGAAGCCATAACCCAAAACCTCGGGATTTCTGCGACTTCTTTTTAATTTAAATGAAATAACTTCCCATAAAATTTGCTGGTTTAGGAGTTTTTCTAAGTCCCAAAGCCTCATTATGTTGCGCCCTATTCCTTATCTTCTTCCGCTGCTACGAAATCCTATGTAAACTCTCGGTCAGACGTTACTTTTATTTTGATGATTTTACTTTTTTATATATAGGCTACATGTTTCTTTTTCATTTTCTTCTTTGATCGTTGCAAATTGTTCGGTGATCTTTTGACTAAGACTGCGTATACAATCTATTACTACTACTAACACCAACTCACCGCAGCAACTAGCCACCTGAGGCTAACATTTCTACGGACTCTCCTCCTCCATTCGAATATATCCAAAGTCTCTCTCTTTACATCTTCTAATGAAATTCCGATTTCCCTTGAATCTTTCCTTACGACATCATCCCACCCCAACCGAAAATAACCTGGTTTCCGTTTTGTCCTAGACGGTTGGCCGAAAAGGACACTTTTTTGCCATATGCCATTCCTTATCCACAGAACGTACCCTAGCTGTCTCAACCTTTCTCTCACTATAGCCATAGAAAACGAGATTGAACCACACTTTTCGTTCAGCCTGTTATTTGAAATACGGCCAGTTTGTCGGGTACCGATAAAAAGGTCCGTAGGCAATTTCTCCGGAAAACATCTAACAAATCTTCCTCCGTTTTTCGGAACACCCATGCTTTAGAACCATACTTCACCACTGTCATCACTGTAGCTTCCAATATTCGAATCTTGGCTTGCAGACATATCTTCCTGTTCTTCCAAACTTATTTCACGTATGAAAAAACACACTGCGCCTTGGCTATTCTACTTTTAAGATCTTCACTTTACACACCGTCTTTACTAATAATACTACCAAGGTAAGTGAAGCTATCCACTTGATTGATCTTTTCGTTGCCCAGTGTCACCTTTTCATTTTAACCTATTCCTAGTCTTCACGACATAGTCTTCTTAATATTAATTTTCAAACCTTTTCTAACACCCTGAACTCGCAAAACCTCTATAAGTTAGTTCATTTTTCTCGCACTATCACCTAGGATGCATAAAACCTACTTTTACAAAATATTACAAAACCCACTTAAGTGCCGTACAGGGGCATTTGAACCTGATCGTTCACTTTCTATGAGTTTTACACATTATCTGGAGATTTGCCTATGTTTCTTTCTTTTTCTTAATCAAAATACAAAAAAAAAGTAAGTTACAACACTAATCGAACTTACAAGAAAGAAAAAGTACAATAATACAAATTTGTGAATGATAAAAACCGAAAACCGACAAACAATGGAAAACCGACGACCGACATGTGCATGTCACAGGGGGCGTCAATTGGCCGTTGGACCAGGGAGGCATTTGTCCCTCTAAATTAAAAAAAAAAAAATTTGTATTCACTAAATATGCTGCTTTTGTCTTCTCACTGAAAAATTTAAGAAACGACAAGATTGCCTTCCTCATCTAAATTTTTAAAAACAAATTTGCCCCTCCCTCCTATATTTTCGCTAATTGACACCACTGCACTGATGCCCATAAGGCGATCAGTAGGGAAATTTAATACTTCTTATTAAATTAGTTAGTTTCTAATAAATTAATTTCTCATGCATTGTCAATATACGAATGTCTTCCTCTGCTCGAATGTACATTTTTATTAGTTGACGTCCTTTTTTTGATGACATCCTCTTTTTGACGTCCTCTCTTTTTGATGACAAAAGAGAGCGATGACAAAATGGGTAAATGCACTGGAAAGGAGCCTTATGGTACTTGTATATTAGGGGAATAATGTACTCACTCCTCTTGCCAAAACAAACCCCTTTCAGTGGCCCCCATCTATTGACAAAAAAAAAATACAACCGACATGAACTTCCAATTTAAACGAATTTAAATCTGTTTATTTGAATTCAAAACATTCCATCCAATCCATTTGGCATTTTGTTGAAGCCTCGCTTTAAAAGCAATAAAAACGACAGTGCCTTGAGAAAGGGATACATTATCCTTCATTACAATGCAAACCAGACTTGGAACTTTGAAACGTTTCCCTCTCTCCTGGGTACTTCCTTTTTCCTATTTTGTTAAAGATGAGCTAAAATGCTTTGCTTTCTTAATTGAATGGATTAATGAGATGTAGCGAGTTAAGCCAATCTACCGTGACTTTTGTGTTTCAATTGACTTAAAAATATGTTAAACATGTAATAAATTACAATTTAAAAAGATAATATAAATTTTAAAAATTTTAATAGGAAAGCAAGAAAAAAAATAGCTTCAACGAAGAATTGAAAAATACAAAAATAGTCTGCACAAAAAACAGTAAATATCAAAAATAGCGTTTAGTTTAGTACGTTAGTAGTAGTAGTATATGTTAAATAAATATAATACATTATATTATTAATGGTAACACGCCTAAACCTGTTCTAGGAAAAAAAAAACTTCACCGAGCAATTGAAGAATACGAATATAAAATTTACATTAATGTCGAAAGTCTAAAAAGGCAGTAGAATAACATAAACAATTTTTACTTTTCTATGGTTTTGAAGAGTAGCCTATGTTGAGCTATATGGTAAGGCTATGAATTGGGACATTTGTTCAACATTTTGAAAAAAATAGTTGGCATCAAGAAGGACGAGAAAATTGTTTAAATCATTTTCCCATTTTCCCAATATGTAATCTCCGAAGCAGGTAGAAACCATAACATAAAACATAAACACAAAACATTCACATAAAATATAAACATAGAATATCTGTTAAGCTTCCCATGCTTCATGGATTACATGATCCTAACAAAATGATATTCTGTTATCCTATAGGGTATGACTGAGTCACGGATTCAAATCCAATGAGTCAAATTTTCTAAATAAAAGATAACAAAAAATAGTAATAAAAAAGAGCCGTTATAAACGAGGAAAAAGAGCAAAATAGGCCGAATACATTTTTGGGGGATGTATTAATAAAGGTGATTAATTATTTCCTTAATTAAAATATCTACAAATAAAGGCTGTTTGTCTATATCCATGCCCATAGTACATTCAATTATGTATGCTCGACTTAAAAGTGCTGAGCCAAAGCCTTTAACATAAAGAAACATTTAAAAGAAGTAAAATAAGATAAAGTAGAAAAACATTAAATGTAATTCAGCTTAAAAATGTTGCACTGGAGCTAATTTCTAAATTATATTCTGCAAATATACATAGAGGTAAAAACTCTTTAAGCCGCGCTGATCAGCCTTGACAAAAGTGTCAATGGGAAGATTTTCCACGGGTAGAATTTTCTGTGGAAGGGAGGTTTTCGGGGTTAACTTTCCAGGGTAAATTTAACAAGGGAGGATTTTACACAGTTCCAGCACGAAATTCACTTTATCTGTCTTACCTCTTCTTTGGCGACTAAATTATACCTGTGGAGATGTTCCAGAGGAACTACCTGGAGAAATTTTCAGTAGGGTTGGAATTGACGGGAGATTTTTCCAAAGGGAATTTTTCGTGGGAGAAATTCTCCATAGGGGAGTTTACACGTTAGAAATTTTCTAATGGGGGGGGATAATATCCGAGAAGGATTTTCAATGGAGGGATGACTTCCGGCATGAGTTGAAAAACGATAAAAAATTAAATAAAAAACAAGTCTCTTTAAACGAAAGTATGCCAAGGAGAATTTTTCTGGCAGAATCGTCCACAAGCAACTTTTGTCGGGGGGGGGGGGGAATAAATTCTCAGTGAAGATAGGATTGTTCGGATAAATTTTCCGGAGGGTGGATTTTAAGCAGGAGGAACTTTCCATAAAGGAACTTTTCTTTGGGGGGGGGGGAGGTTTCAATAGAAGGGGGCAAATTTTTCGGCATTATCTTAAAAACGATCAGAAATCAAATAAAAGAAACAAGTTTTTTCAACTGAAAATAAGAAGCAACATTAAAACCTAAAACCACTGTATATATATATATATATATATATATATATATATATATATATATATATATATATATATATATATATATATATATATATATATATATATATATATATATATATATATATATATATATATATATATATATATATATATATATATATATATATATAACAGTACGATCACGACTTATGATTTTTGGCTACTAAATTCTTGGCACGTACAAACAACTCCTCTCATTAAATCTATCATCGGTGGTCCAGTGTACATTACCCTGGAACGCGTATTTTCGCAGAAACTTTCCCAAAATACCTTTGAAACCAACTCGAGACTTCGGAGCCTACTTGTAATTCCTATGAACATCTAATAATAAAATTGCACTACTAATTACCAATTTTCATATATGTATTGGAATAAATAAATTTAAAATTACATTCTTTAAAATTTTGTGTTACAAAGGTGAAGCCAAGTTTCGCGTTCAGGAGAAATCTGACTTGTCTACCCGTGAAAAAATCTAATGTCGCTTACGTTTATACTTGTTAAAATGTTCTCCGGAGTACTTGCACCTCGGTCCGGCTTAGTATAAACATTAAAAAAAAAACAAGTTTTTTACACTGAAAGTAAGGAGCGACATTAAAACTTAAAACGAACAGAAATTATTCCGTACATGAAAGGGGCTGTTCCCTCCTCAACGCCTCGCTCTTTACGCTAAAGTTTTTTATTGTTTAAAAAAATAAAGTTGTGAGACAGAGTCAAACTTTAGCGTAAAAAGCGAGGCGTTGAGGAAGGGACATCACCTTTCATATACGGAATAATTTCTGTTCGTTTTAAGTTTTAATGTCGCTCCTTACTTTCAGTTTAACATACTTGTTTTTTTTATTTAATTTCTGATCGTTTTTTAGTTAATGCAGCTGTTATTTTGGCTCACCGTCATTGAATAAGTAAACAAAATTTGCATAGAATTTTTAATTTCATTTTGCTAAATGGCTGCCTCTTAATTTGGTTCTGACGTAATTTACAAATTAACTTACATAACGAATTTCTATATTCGTATATTTTTCTTCTGGTAAAAAATACAAAGTTGCAGATTTTTGCAGATATGAGCTTGAAACCTATGTAATAGAGTTTTCTGATACGCTGAATCTAACGGTGTGATTTTCATTAAAATTCTTTCACTTGTAGGGGATGTTTCCCCCCCCTTTTAAAAAATCAGCTAAATTTTCTCAGGCTCGTAGCGTGTGATGAATAATACTAAACTTAATAAAATTTATTGAGCCGTAGCGCTTGTTTTTTTTTTATTATTGTTTTTTTAGTACGTATATGTTATTATGTATATGAGGGGGTTCTCCCCTTAGTCAATACCACGCTCTTTACGTTAAAAGTTAAAAAAAATTTTAATTCACAAACCCCTGAATCACAAAGGCCGTTTAATTAGAATAGATAGCTCTTTTGAAAGCATAAAAAAAAGAACTGTAGCGTAAAGAGCGAGGTATTGACTTGGAGGAGAACCCCCTCATATACGTAATAATTTCTGTTCGTTTTAAGTTCTAATGTTGCTTCTTAATTTCAGTTGAAAAAATTTGTTTTTTTTAATTTAATTTCTGATCGTTTTTTAAATAATCCTTGGAAATCTGGCGCCCCCTTCCTAGAAATGCCCCTTACCCCAAAGAAACATCCGCCACAGAAAGATTCTCCCGAGTAACCCCCTCCTCCAGCCCCTCCCCCCACCAGAAAAAATCATTTTCAAAAATGTCTGTATACTTCCCAATAACCAATACAATATGTAAGCAATGGGCAAAGTTCATAATTTGCTGCCCTTTCCCTGGGAACTGTGGGGGATTAAGTCATCCTAAAAGACATATTTATTAGATTTTCAACTATGCTGAACAAAATGGTTATCTCTAAATTTTAATTAGGTGATTTTGAGAAAAAATGAGCGTGGGAGGGGGCCTAGTTGCCCTCAATTTTTTCGGTCACTTAAAAAGGGCACTAGAACTTTTAATTTTCGTTCCAATGAGCCCTCCTGCGATATTCTAGGACCACTGGGTCAATACGATTACCCCTGGGGAAAAGAAAAATAAAACAAAAAAAACAAATAAACACGCACCCGTGATCTTTCTTCTGGCAAAAAATTCAAAATTCCACATTTTTGTAGATAGGAGTTTGAAACCTCTACAGTAGGGTTCTCTGATACGCTGAATATGATGGTGTAATTTTCATTAAGGTTCTATAATTTTTAGGGGGTCTTTCCCCCTTTTTTCGAAATTAGCCAAATTTTCTCAGGCACGTAACTTTTGATGGTAGAATTAAACTTGATGAAACTAATATATTTGAAATCAGAATTAAAATTTGATTCTTTTGATGTATGTATTGGTATCAAAATTTCAATTTTTTAGAGTTTCGGTTACCATTGAGCCGGGTCGCTCCTTACTTACAGTTCGTTACCACGAACTGTTTGATAAATTATTTCGTATTTGAAGGAGGCTACCCCCTCCTCAATACCCCGCTATTTACGATAAAATTTGACTTTTTTTCTTAATTCTTTAAGGATGACTCCTGAAACACTAGGGTCGTTTAATTAGAATCAGCTTTAATTAAAAGGGCTTAAAAAAAACTTTAGCGTGAAGAATGGGTTATTGAGGATCGGGCAGTCCCCTCGTATACGGAATAATTTCGTTTGTTTTAAGCTTTAATGTCAATCCCTACTTCAGTTGAATAAAACTCTTTCATTTAGTGCTTTATAGATTGGACCAAAGCAATTCTGTTATATTTGTGGTAATTCATTTTTTTGGTTTTTAAGTTGAACATTGATTAATTACTGATCTTTTTAAATCTGTCATTTTCTCTTTTGTTTTTAGTTTTTCACTTTTAATTTTTTTAGGTTACGTTTTACAGATTAAGGGTGATAGGTTGCGAGATACACTTTTTGGCTACTTAAGGCGAAATAAAAAAGCAGGACGTCCTTGAATATGCCGAAAAGGAAATTAGAACTTAATGAGAAGGATTAAACAGTGAAGCTTTAAACTTGTTGGGTAAAAGAGGACTCTGTGTAGCTGTGATGTGCCTGGTGATACAATAAGGTATTAGTAGTAGTAGTGTCAATTCCGTTGTTTTAATTTTTGTTAATTTTTGCCTCCTTCAACTACTACCCTGTATGCTCAGGTTTTGGTTGTGATTTCCCAAAATCTTTTTTTGAACGCAAAAATGTGACCGGAGGGTAATTCCATGTTTCTACCAATTTCTTATCCAAAAATTTAAATCGAGAAATTTATTTTTAAAACAGAAAGGATATGATGAGCCTTATAATTCAAAAAGTATATGAAAAGAAGAAAAAAATTAATATTTATTACAATGCTCTTATATCTAAGCATTAATTCCATGAGTTTTTGGATATTGGAAACTTCAATAATTTATTATTAAATTATTTAGTTTCTAATAATTTAATTTCTCATGCATTGTCAATCCTAGCTAGTTCGAATTTCGCTATTTGATATTGGTTTTTGTAGATTTGTGGTTTTAGCAGTGGTTTTATATTTCATTTTATTTCTATTTCATTTTCATTTATTTTCTATTTTAGAACTCAATAGTTGTTTATGTCACTTTTTTCATTGGCTTTTCGAAATGTGAATTTTGTTGCATAAGAAAATGAAACTCAAGGATATCTTTCATTCTCGAAGTGTTGTGGAAGAGCTTTTATCCCATTTGCTTTTTTAGTTTTCGTTGTTTTACTTTTGTAACTCCTTCTTCGCTATTGCTACCCTCAACTTCTGCCCTTCACGCAGCAGCGTCAGTTCATGGGAATTAGGGGAGGAGGGTGATTATTTTTTCATTTTTTTTCTGCAAAAATAAACGAAAAAACATTTGTCAATGAAAACACAAAAAAGGATATGATAAAAGTGTAGAATAGCGACTTATCAGAAGGAGACGTGCTAGAAAAAAACGAGACAATTTTAGGTTGCTAATTTTATGCTTATTTTTATAGTTTTGTTCACGTTTTTGAACATTTACAACAAATGCAGCAGATAAGTAATGGCTAGGGCTCTATTTATCGACTTCCTTTCAAATATTCGAACTAAAATTTAGAATTTATTCTGCATTCTTCCTGCTGAACAAAAATAGGCGTGTTGCGTCCTCTGCTTCTGTTCTCATTTTATAAAAATTCTCCCTGTAGACTACCCATCATCTAAAACCATCGGGAGTCTGTCGTTTGACTATGAAAACTGATTGAAAAAATAACGAAATTTTACGTATTTTTCGGCAAGCTTGTCAATCAAAATGTGTAGCACCACCAGGAACTCCCAAAGCAGCCACGTTGCTCAAGTGATATTTCCTTTGAGCTGATTTTTAGTGTTTTTTAATCAAGAATGCTAGAACATTTTCAGGGACTGGATTCTGATTAATAATTCTTCTGGTTTTTGTTTGTTTTGGTGTTTTTTTTCTTCCTAGCTAAGTTACCCATCACGGGCTATCTCCCCAGTATAGTATAATATTTGTGAACATAAATATATAAGAGTTAGAGGTAATAGACTTGAGATTTTTTGTGCATGACGTCAACTCTTTTTGATTGAAGAGCATTGCCAAGTTAGGAAAATGATGTTGATATCAATATTGTTTGTGCATGTTTGTGCATGTTTGTGCATTGTTTGTGCATGTTTGTGATTGTTTGTGCATGACGTCAACTCTTTTTGATTGAAGAGCATTGCCAAGTTAGGAAAATGATGTTGATATCAATATTGTTTGTGCATGTTTGTGCATTGTTTGTGCATGTTTGTGATTGTTTGTGCATGACGTCAACTCTTTTTGATTGAAGAGCATTGCCAAGTTAGGAAAATGATGTTGATATCAATATTGTTTGTGCATGTTTGTGCATGTTTGTGCATTGTTTGTGCATGTTTGTGATTGTTTGTGCATGACGTCAACTCTTTTTGATTGAAGAGCATTGCCAAGTTAGGAAAATGATGTTGATATCAATATGGGCCCAAGATTTTACAAACCTTCTATTGAACTGGAGGTCCCAGGGACTCGTTCCTTTCCAGTGCTAAACCAGTATAAGCGCTTCGTGTAAACTTGAGAATATGTACTAGCTCCTGACCGGCACTGGTGGGACCTATTACTCTCCCCTGAAAAAGTCTGTATACTTCCCAATAACCAGTACTATATGTAAACATTGGGCAAAGTTCATAACTTGCAGCCCGTCCCCAAAGGACTTTGGTGGATTAAGTCATCCTCAAAGACATAGTTATTATATTTTTCGACCATGCTGAACAAAATGGCTATCTCAAAACTTTTGATCGGGTGACTTTGGGAGAAAGTGAGCATGGGAGGGGGCCTTGTTGGCCTCGATTCTTTGGTCACTTAAAAAGGGCACTAGAACTTTTAATTTGTGTTCGAATGAGCCCTCCTAAGATATTCTAGGACCACTGGGTCAATACGATCACCCCTGGAAAAAAACAACAAATAAACACGCATCCGGGATCTTTCTTCAAGCAAAAAATACAAAATTCCACATTTTTGCAGATAGGAGCTTTAAACCTGTACAGTAAGGTTCTCTGATACGCTGAATCTGATGATGTGATTTTTATGAAGGTTCTGTGACTTTTAAGGGGTGTTTATCCCTTTTTTTAAAATGAGGCAAATTTTCTCAGGCAAGTAACTTTTGATGGGTAAGGCTAAATTTGATGAAACCTATATACTTGAAATCAGCATAAAAATTTGATTCTTTTGATATATCTATCGGTATTAAAATTCAATTTTTTAGAGTTTCGATTACTATTGAGCCGGGTCGCTCCTTACTTAGAGTTCGTTACCACGAACTGTTTGATGAAAGGCATATCTTAGAACCTTTGTTTATTAAAACTGTTCAGGTGGTGGGACGAAAACTTTTCTTTTGCCTCGGCTTGTCTTTTATCATTATGAAAGACATATGGCAGAACATTTGTTTCTTTTAATTGTTCAGGTGGTGGGACAAAAACTTCTATATATATATATATATATATATATATATATATATATATATATATATATATATATATATATATATATATATATATATATATATATATATATATATCTATATATATATATATATATATATATATATATATATATATATATATATATATATATATATATATATATATATATATATATATATATCTGATAAAGACGTTGATATCGAATTTATTCACTCTGATACTTAGATTTTGTCAATTTTATCCGATGTATCTGACAAAAGATGTTGATAAAATAAATTTATTCACTTTGTATCTGAGAAAAGGATGTTGATATAGAATTTAATCACTCTGATACTTAGATTTTGATAATGTTATCCGACGTATCCAGCAAAGGATGTTGATAAAGAATTTATTCACCCTGTCACTTACATTTTGTCAATGTTATCCTCTGTATCCGACAAATGATGTTGATATAGAATTTAAACACTCTAATGCTTAGATTTTGATAAAGTTATCCGATGTATCCAGCATAGGATGTTTATAAAGAATTTGTTCAGTCTGAGGCTTCGATTTTGTCAATGTTATCCTATGTATCCGACAAAGGATGTTGATATTGAATTTAATCACTCTGATACTTAGATTTTTATAATGTTATCCTACATATGCAGTATAGGATGTTGATCAACAATTTCTTCACTCTGATACTTAGATTTTGTCAATTTTATCTGACGTATCCGACAAAAGATGTTGATAAAGAATTCATTCATTCTAATATATTGTTTTTGTCAATGTTATCCGACGTATCCGACAAATGATGTCGATAAAAAAATGTTAATAAAGAATTTATTCACTCTTGCACTTAGATTTTGTCAACTTTATTAAAAGTATCTTTCAAAAGACATTGGTAAAGAATTTATTCACTCTGATGCTTAGATTTTGTGAATGTTATCCGACGTATCCAACAAAAGAACTTGATAAAGAATTTATTCACTCTGATTCTTTGATTTTGACAATGTTATCCGACATATCTGACAAACGATGCTGATAAAGAATTTATTCAATCCTATACTCAGATTTTATCAATTTTATTCGGATAACTGATGTATCCAGCATAGGATCCTGATAAAGAATTTATTCACTCTGATACTTAAATTTTGTCGATTTTATCCGACATATCCGACAAAAGAAGATAAGGAATTCATTCATTCAGATACTTAAATTTTGTAAATTTTATACGATGTATCTGACAAAGATGTTTATAAAAAAATTATTCACTCTGATACTTGTATTTTCTCAATGATATCCTGTGTATCCGTCAATAGATGCTGATAAGGCATTTAATCACTCTTATACACTCTGATACTTAGATTTTGTCAATGTTAACCGACGTATCCAACAAAGGATGTAGATTAAGAATTTATTCAATCTGATGCTTAGATTTTACCTATTTTCTCCGATGTATCTGACAAAAAAGATGATGATAAAAATTATTCACTCTGATACTTAGATTTTGTCAATATTATCCAATGTATCTGATAAAGAATGTTGATAAGGAATTTATTCAATCTGATACTTAGATTTTTTCAATTCTATACTATGCATCTGAGAAAGGATTGTTGATAAGGAATTTATTCACACTGATACTTATAATTTGTCGATTTTTTCGACGTATCCGAAAATGGATATTGATAAATAAATTATTCATTATAGTACATAGATTTTGTCAATTTTATTCGACGTATCCGACAAATGATGTTGATTAAGAATGTTAATAAAGATTACATTCCCTCTGATACTTAGATTTTGTCAATGTTATCAAACGTATCCGTCAAAGGACATTGATAAAGAATTTTTTCACTCTGATGCTTAGATTTTCTTAATTTTATCAAGCGTATCAGACAAAGGACGATGATAAAGAATTTATTCACTCCAATACTTAGATTATGTGAAAGTTATCTGATGTAACCGACAAAAGAAATTGATAAAGGAATTTATCATTTTAAAACGACAAAAAATCGTTGAAAAAAACAAACGACAGCACTGGATTACCGCTAGGACCCTGTCAATAGCCGGTGAGCAAAGACAAAAGATGAGCGGCCCTAAAGAAGAAACAAAAGAGCTGCGCAGACAGGTAAAACGCTCGGTTCGTCTGGACCGCCACCAAATGTGGGAAGATGCTACCGTGTCGTTAGAGAAAGCAGCACGCTCACATGATACCCGCAAGCTTTACCAGATCCTGAAAAAGTCCGTTGGTAAGAAAGCTGCTGTCTCAGAAATTGTCAAAGACAGATCAGGAAAAATCATCAGTTGTCAGAAGGAGTGCTTAGCAAGATGGAAGGATCACTTTCAGATCCTCCTAAACCCATCCTCATCATCCGCTTCTGATGCTTTCCCACCTGCCGTTTCTAAAGAACCCTGCGATGTCGAGCTGGATACACCGACCAGAGCCGAAATACTAAAAGCGATCAAGACCCTGAAGAACCACAAAGCCCCAGGTGAAAACGGCCTCCCCCCGGAAGTGTACAAACAATGCCCTAAGGTCACTGCTGAACAGCTCCATGGCATTCTCGAAGAAGTGTGGAGGACCAATTCTTTCCCAAAAGATTGGAAGACATCAGTCATTCTCCCTTTCTATAAGAAAGGAGATAAAACCGAATGCAAAAATTACCGCGGAATAAGTCTTATAGAAATTGCCGTCAAAATATTCGGGATCATACTCTTGAACCGCTTCAAAGGGACAAGGGAGGACAGAACCCGAGGAAATCAAGCCGGCTTTCGGCCAGGTAGAGGCTGTACTGATAATATCTTAGTTTTTTGCCTCATTATCCAGCAGTTTGAAAGGTACAATCTACCCCTAATCTTGATGTTCCTGGACTTCATTGCCGCCTTCGACTCTTTCACTCGCCAGAAACTTTGGAAGATCCTAGGGAATGACGGAATGCCGCTGAAGTTTGTTGAACTTATGAAGGCATTCTATGACGCGTCAGTGAGCCGAGTTCGAGTCTATGGTGAAGAAACTGAAAAATTCCTTGTTGAGTTCGGAGTAAAACAAGGGTGTGTCCTCTCTCCGACTCTGTTCAATTATTGCGTCGATTGGGTACTTGAAAATGCAATGTCGTCCTATCCAGGAGTTCAGATTGGACAGAATCTTTCACTGACTGATCTCGATTATGTGGATGATGTTGGCCTCCTGTCAGACCCCGTAGAAGCTCGAAACATGCTTGACAACGTGGTGGCCTGGGCAGACCTGATCGGCTTGAAAGTCAGCACAGAGAAAACGAAATTCATGGCTATTAACCACGACACAGGACCATTCACACTAACTGTCAATCAAGTTCAGCTGGAAAAAGTCAACTGTTTTACATACTTAGGCTCCCAAATATGTATTGACGGATCTTCCGACGCTGACATCCAACAGAGAATACAGAAAGCGCAGACAGTCTTTGCCTCCCTTCGGAAACCCTTCTGGAATCGCCGCGAAGTCAGTGTCCGAACGAAAGTTCAAATCTACATGGCACTAGTGAGCACCATTCTCCTTTACGGATGCGAAACATGGTCGGTAAAACTACAGCATGAGAATACATTGAAGGTGTTTGAGCATACCTGTCTGCGAAGAATTCTAAGAATACAGCTGCGTGACCGTATCTCCAGCGCGGATCTACGTCGAATGTGCAATATTCAGAGAGATGTTGCGCTCACTATTAAAGAACACCGTTTGAAATGGTTGGGCCATGTATTACGGAAGCCGCCAGAATAGTTGCCTCGCCAAATACTTCTAGTCGAGCCTATTAGCTCCTGGAAGAGACGCCAAGGTGGACAGAGGAAGAACTGGTGGAACCTGGCCAAATCAGACCTTGAACCTATCGGGCGGTTCAGAAAGTTCGGACACAGATGGTCAACTCAGTGGCTCGCTTTTGCAGAGCAGCTGGCAGAAGATCGCTCAACATGGTCCAAGAAGGTCTCCAAGATCATCGATGCCGGGCGAGGTGGAAACGCCTGATTCCCGCCACAAGTAAGTAAGTAAGTAAGTAATGAATTTATTCAATCTGACAGTTCGATTTTGCCAAATTTATCCAATGTAACAGTCAGAGATGTTGTTAGAAAACATTTATTCTCTCAAATGCTTAGATTTGGTCGATGTTATCCTATGTACCCTAGAATAGATGTTGATATAGAATTTAATCACTCTGGTAGTAAGATTTTGATACTGTTAACCGACTTATGCAGCAAATGATGCTGATAAAGACTTTATTCACTATTATACTTAAATTTTCTCAATTTTATCCTACGTATCTGACAAAGGATGATGAAAAGAATCTATTCATTCTCATACATAGATTTTGTCGATGTTATCCGACGTATCCGACAAATGATATGGATAAATAGTGTTTATAAAGAATTTGTTCACTCTGATACTTAAACTTTGTCAGTGTTATCAAACGTATCTGTCCAAAGACATTGATAATGAATTTATTCACTCTGATACTTATATCTTCTCAATTTTATTAGGGATATCTGACAAAGAATGATGAAAAAGAGTTGATTCACTCTGATGCTTTGTTTTAGTGAATTATATTTGGTATATCTGATAAAAGAAGTTGATATAGAATTTATTCACTATTATATTTAGACTTGGTCAATGTTATCAAACATATCTTTCAAAAGACATTTACAAAGAATTTATTCGCTCTGTTGCTTAGATTTTCTCAATTTTATCTAACATATCTGACAAAAGACGATGATAAAGTATTTATTCACTCTGATGCTTAGATTTTGTAAATGTTATCTAATTTATCAGACAAAAGACCTTGACAAAGAATTTATTCACTCTGATACTAAGATTTTGACCATGTTATCCAACGTATCCGACAAAAGATGTTGATAAAGAATTTATTCAATCTGATACTTAGATTTGGTCAATTTTATCCGATTTATCTGACAAAGATGATGATAGAAAAAATTTAATCACTCTAATGCTTAGATTTTGTTAATGTTATCCCTTGTATCTGACAGTAGATGTTGATACAGAATTTAATCACTCTGAGACTTAGGTTTTGATAATATTTACCGACACATCCGGCAAAGGATGTTGATAAAGAATCTATTCGCTGTGAGACTTAGATTTTATCAATTTTACCCCAACCTATCTGACAAAAGATGTTGATAAAGAATTTATTCATTCTAATACATAAATTTTGTCAATGTTATCCGACGTACTCGAATGGGCTATGAATATAGATCAGGTGTTGATACTGACGGTGAATGAACTTCTGCAGTGACCCAGGAGTATCATCTAGTTGGAAAATTAAATCATGAGATATTTAATATATCCTAATGGTTACCTCCCAATGTGAAGATTGACATAAAGTTACAACTAGCTCCATCAAGTTTCATTTTGAGAAAAACACTTGCTGCAGCACCTAATGCAAATGTCATTATCACTTCAGCAATTGATTGAATGATTGAATTGAATTTATTTATAACCCGTTGAAATACAATGATGAACGGAGTATAAAAAAAGAAAAAAAAAAGAAGAAAAGAAAAAGCAAAAGAAAAAGACGGATAATGACAAATAAAACGAAATTAAAACTCATATAGAAAAATCGCACAAGCTTTGTAATAAACCAGAAAATGACAGCACAAGCCAATGTAACAAGCAAATAGACAAGCAGGAATAAAACAAGGATATAACTTATGGAACCAGCACACAAGTATAATAATAATCCGAACAATTATACAGTATATATAACAAAAACAGTAAACGTATATATATATATATATATATATATATATATATATATATATATATATATATATATATATATATATATATATATATATATATATATAGGGGCGAAAGCTTCCCTCATATGGCGGAAGTAATCGTTCATTTTGCATAATTATGCTTTATTTCGAAAAGCAAATACACTAAATATGATCACTTCCCAGAAATTTTGCTGTGCAAAAATTAAATTTTAAAACTGTTCGTGGTTACGAACTGTAAGTAAAGAGCGACCCGGCTGAAAAGTAACCGAAACTCTAAAAAAAGAAATTTTTATACCATTATATACATAAAAAGAATCACATTTTTATGCTTATTTCAAATATATATGTTTCATCAAGTTTAGTCCTACCCATCAAAAGTTACGCGCCTTAGAAAATTTGCCTTATTTTCGAAAAAAGGGGGGAAAAACCCCTAAAAGTCATGGAACTTTAATGAAAAACACACCATCAGATTCAACGTATCAGAGAGCCCTACTATAGAAATTTTAAGCTCCTACCTGCAAAAATGTGGATTTTTGTATTTTTTTTGCCAGAAGAAAGATATCGGATGCGTTTTTGTTTGTTTGTTTTTTTTTTTTTTTTTATTATTTTCTCAGGGGTGATCTTATCGAACCAGTAATCCTAGAATATAGCGAGAGGGTTCATTTGAACGGAAATTAAAATTTCTAGGGCCCTTTTTAAGTGATCACAAAAATTGGAGGGCAACTGGACCCCCTCCCACGCTCATTTTTTCCCGAAGTCAGCCAATCAAAATTTTGAGATAGCCATTTTGTTCAGCATAGTCAAAAATCTAATTAATATGTCTTTGAGGATGACTTAATCCCCCACAGTTCCCAGCTGTCAGTTATAAACTTTGTCCATTGTTTACATATAGTAAGTAGTGTGTCATCTATATATTTGAGGGGGGTTGCATAATGCGAACAAACACGCTATATTTTGGAATTATAACGTGACCAAACATACTATATTTTGGAACTAGATATTCAGGGACGAGATGCTATAATGCAACCAGACAGGTTTCCGAGTCAACGCCCATTCTCATGGACCAATCAGCGACAATGGATACGGAGGGTACTCAATATATGGTGACTCAATCAGCATGGCTATGATGCAATAGCAATCTATAGCAATAAGATCCAATATAAGGATTGATTTTTATTGTAGTTCATATTAGTAAGGGAATTGAATTCAGAGAGAGAGCAGTTTATTTTTTGTGCTCTATTATTTGACCAGATAGAAAATTAGTGCTATGTTTACACTACTGGAGCTTGATGGTGGAGCAGATAGCAACAATGATACAAAGGCGAGAGTACCAAACGTAACAGCGGAAATTTTACGAGGATGTCGACTAAGCCTTGAATGGGATGATATGGTTGCAAGATATATGATATCATTGAGAAAATCTAAATTGGAGGAGCAATTATGCCTTGCTGAGAAAACTAAATATAGTACACATAAATAGACTTCAAGCTGGTTTAGATACACTGGTGAAATATATTGAGGAAAATAAATTGTATCAGTGATTACTAATATTGTTGTAACTATATTAAATAAGAATTTTTCTAAATCAAAGATATTTTTTCTATAGTTGGTTAGCATATATTTTTAAAGTAGAAAAATAATCTTGGATAGTCTGAAGTTGGTTGTGAGAGTTTTAGGACTCTAAAAAATGTATAGATTTGAGAAAGACAAAATTATAGGGAATCTTATGTTTATGGAATAATATTTGATTCTGGATGACGATTTTCTGGAGTTATCTCTTCAAAGAAAGATATTTTCTCAGAGAATGCTTGTCGATATAATGAAAACTGATTCTCCATCATTAGACTATTGTATGAAGCTTTTACGTCGTGGTCCAAACGTATTTACACAATTTATTGACCTATTAATCACGACAAGACAAAATGATATTGTGCATTTGCTTTTAAACACACTAGCTTAGAAATTGAAGACTATGATTTTTTTTCACAAGAAAGGTGTTGTTCAAAGAGGATTTACTCTTATCTCTCTCCCACTGAAGTTGTTGATCGTAGCTCAGTTTTATTTCGGTGGTGACAGTGTCAACACATGAAAAAATGTTCCATACATGTCCACTATGCATGCATACACTGGACAGCTGTTCATCATGTGAGAATTATACAATGATTGGTAAGTATGATGAAAAGTGTAGATTATGCAACCCATGTAAATTGTATGGAGGATATACCGTACAAATTAGAGGTTGGAATTCTTGTCTTGAAGATATGTGTGACTCTCACCCTAGAGAACACCTTTGCTGTAATTGTCACTACGATAAATGTAATCAGATGGAGAGTACTTATCCTGGTATGACTGGAAAGAATCCTAAACGTGATTTTAGTCTACTGCTAAGAGACTGGTATCGTCGTGGCTTTAAATTGTTTTGGGAGGAGGAGCCAGGTCTAAGATGCAACTGTTAAAATAACAAAAGAATTTGGTTTCTATGTCATCGTTGTGAAGACAATGGCTAATATGATTATAAGCCTGCGGATTTTTATTTGGCTGTTACAGAATGTGATTCACCATTTGAGGACATTGTATGTGACACTGCTTCAAATAAGCAAATTGAAACACGCAAATTTTACAAAATGAATGAAAATAATATCATTGACTATACAAAGAGATATGATAAGAGTGAAGTTATATTATAGTGTAGAAAATGTGATCCAGACAATGCAGCACTTTAGGATCAGTATAAAGTGAATTCAGATGATCTACCCGCATTACTTGTTCTCGAAAAATACCTATGCGTAGTAGAAGAAAAAATCTAAAGAGTAGAAAAGTCGTTTTTATCATATATATACATACACAGTCATAGTGAGAGAGACATGCAAAAAGTTAGGTTAATTTAGGTTCACTTAGAGTGAACATAACGCACCACTCTAAGTGAACCTAAATCAACCTAACTTTATGCATGTCTCTCTTACTATGACTGTGTTTCTGAGTGGGTATGCTGCCACCAGTCTAACCTAAATTCAACACAACAATGCATAAAGTCCAAATTAAAAAAAATAGATTTTATGAGCGTTATCTGATCTATCTGATAAAGACGTTGATATCGAATTTATTCACTCTGATACTTAGATTTTGTCAATTTTATCCGATGTATCTGACAAAAGATGTTGATAAAATAAATTTATTCACTTTGTATCTGAGAAAGATGTTGATATAGAATTTAATCACTCTGATACTTAGATTTTGATAATGTTATCCGACTTATCCAGCAAAGGATGTTGATAAAGAATTTATTCACTCTGACACTTACATTTTGTCAATGTTATCCTATGTATCCGAAAAAGGGTGTTGATATAGAATTTAAACACTCTAATGCTTAGATTTTGATAAAGTTATCCGATGTATCCAGCATAGGATGTTTATAAAGAATTTGTTCAGTCTGAGGCTTCGATTTTGTCAATGTTATCCTATGTATCCGACAGAGGATGTTGATATTGAATTTAATCACTCTGATACTTAGATTTTTATAATGTTATCCTGCATATGCAGTATAGGATGTTGATCAACAATTTCTTCACTCTGATACTTAGATTTTGTCAATTTTATCTGATATATCTGACAAAAGATGTTGATAAAGAATTTATTCATTCTAATACATATATTTTGTCAATGTTATCCGACGTATCCGACAAATGATGTCGATAAAAAAATGTTAATAAAGAATTTATTCACTCTTACACTTAGATTTTGTCAATTTTATTAAAAGCATCTTTCAAAAGACATTGATAAAGAATTTATTCACTCTGATGCTTAAATTTTGTGAATGTTATCCGACGTATCCAACAAAAGAACTTGATAAAGAATTTATTCACTTTGATGCTTTGATTTTGACAATGTTATCCGACATATCTGACAAACGATGCTGATAAAGAATTTATTCAATCCTATACTCAGATTTTGTCAATTTTATTCGGATAACCGATGTATCCAGCATAGGATCCTGATAAAGAATTTATTCACTCTGATACTTAGATTTTGTCGATTTTATCCGACATATCCGACAAAAGAAGATAAGGAATTCATTCATTCAGATACTTAAATTTTGTAAATTTTATACGATGTATCTGACAAAGATGTTTATAAAAAAATTATTCACTCTGATACTTGTATTTTCTCAATGTTATCCTATGTATCCGTCAATAGATGCTGATAAGGCATTTAATCACTCTTATACACTCTGATACTTAGATTTTGTCAATGTTAACCGACGTATCCAACAAAGGATGTCGATTAAGAATTTATTCAATCTGATGCTTAGATTTTAATTATTTTCTCCGATGTATCTGACAAAAAAGATGATGATAAAAATTATTCACTCTGATACTTAGATTTTGTCAATATTATCCAATGTATCTGATAAAGGATGTTGATAAGGAATTTATTCAATCTGATACTTAGATTTTTTCAATTCTATACTATGCATCTGAGAAAGGATTGTTGATAAGGAATTTATTCACACTGATACTTATAATTTGTCGATTTTTTCGACGTATCCGAAAATGGATATTGATAAATAAATTATTCATTATAGTACATAGATTTTGTCAATTTTATTCGACGTATCCGACAAATGATGTTGATTAAGAATGTTAATAAAGATTACATTCCCTCTAATACTTAGATTTTGTACATTGTGATCAAACGTATCCGTCAAAGGACATTGATAAAGAATTTGTTTACTCTGATGCTTAGATTTTCTTAATCTTATCAAGCGTATCTGACAAAAGACTATGATAAAGAATTTATTTACTCCAATACTTAGATTATGTGAAAGTTATCTGATGTAACCGACAAAAGAAATTGATAAAGGAATGTATCAATTTCAAACGACAAAAAATCGTTGAAAAAATCAAACGACAGCACTGGATTACCGCTAGGACCCTGTCAATAGTCGGTGAGCGAAGACAAAAAATGAGCGGCCCTAAAGAAGAAACAAAAGAGCTGCACACACAGGTAAAACGCTCTTATCGTCTGGACCGCCGCCAAATGTGGGAAGATGCTACCGTGTCGTTAGAGAAAGCAGCACGCTCACATGATACCCGAAAGCTTTACCAGATCCTGAAAGAGTCCGTTGGTAAGAAAGCTGCTGTCTCAGAAATAGTCAAAGACAGATCAGGAAAAATCATCAGTTGTCAGAAAGAGCGCTTAGCAAGATGGAAGGATCACTTTCAGATCCTCCTAAACCCATCCCCATCATCCGCTCCTGATGCTTTCCCACCTGCCGTTCCTAAAGAATCCTACGACGTCGAGCTGGATACACCGACCAGAGCTGAAATACATAAAGCGATCAAGACCCTGAAGAACCACAAAGCCCCAGGTGAAGACGGCCTCCCCCCGGATGTGTAAAAACAATGCCCTAAGGTCACTGCTGAACAGCTCCATGGAATTCTCGAAGAAGTGTGGAGCACCAATTCTTTCCCAAAACATGGGAAAGAATTGGTCCAATTCAAGTCATTCTCCCTTTCTATAAGAAAGGAGATAAAACCGAATGCAAAAATTACCGCGGGATAAGTCTTATAGACATTGCGGTCAAAATATTCGGGATCATACTCTTGAACAGCTTCAAAGAGGCAAGGGAGGAAAGAACCCGAGGAAATCAAACCGGTTTTCGGCCAGGTAGAGGCTGTACTGATACTATCTTTGTTTTTCGCCTCATTATCCAGCAGTTTGAAAGGTACAATCTACCCCTAATCTTGATGTTCCTGGACTTCATTGCCACCTTCGACTCTGTCACTCGCCAGAAACTTTGGAAGATCCTAGGGAATGACGGAATGCCGCTGAAGTTTGTTGAACTGATGAAGGCATACTATGACGCGTCAGTAGGCCGAGTTCGAGTCTATGGTGAAGAAACTGAAAAATTCCTTGTTGAGTTCGGAGTAAAACAAGGGCGTGTCCTCTCTCCGACTCTGTTCAATTATTGCGTCGATTGGGTACTTGAAAATGCACTGTTGTCCTATCCAGGAGTTCAGATCGGACAGAATCTTTCACTGACTGATCTCGATGATGCGGTTGATGTTGGCCTCCTGTCAGACCCCGTAGAAGCTCAAAACATGCTTGACAACGTGGTGGCCTGGGCAGACCTGATCGGCTTGAAAGTCAGCACAGAGAAAACGAAATTCATGGCTATTAACCACGACACAGGACCATTCACACTAACTGTCAATCAAGTTCAGCTGGAAAAAATCAACTGTTTTACATACTTAGGCTCCCAAATATGCATTGACGGATCTTCCGATGCTGATATCCAACAGAGAATACAGAAAGCGCAGACAGTCTTTGCCTCCCTTCGGAAACCCTTCTGGAATCGCCGCGAAGTCAGTGTCCGAACGAAAGTTCGAATCTACATGGCACTAGTGCGCACCGTTTTCCTTTACGGATGCGAAACATGGTCGGTAAAACTACAGCATGAGAATACAACGAAGGTGTTTGAGCATACCTGTCTGCGAAGAATTCTCAGAATACAGCTGCGTGACCGTATCTCCAGCGCGGATCTACGTCGAATGTGCAATATTCAGAGAGATTTTGCGCTCACTATTAAAGAACGCCGTTTGAAATGATTGGGCCATGTATTACGGAAGCCGCCAGAATAGTTGCCTCGCCAAATACTTCTAGTCGAGCCTATTAGCTCCTGGAAGAGACGCCAAGGAGGACAGAGGAAGAACTGGTGGAACCTGGCCAAATCAGACCTTGAACCTATCGGGCGGTTCAGAAAGTTCGGACACAGATTGTCAACTCAGTGGCACGCTTTTTCAGAGCAGCTGGCAGAAGATCGCTCAACATGGTCCAAGAAGGTCTCCAAGATCATCGATGCCGGGCGAGGTGGAAACGCCTGATTCCCGCCACAAGTAAGTAAGTAAGTAAGTAATGAATTTATTCAATCTGACAGTTCGATTTTGCCAAATTTATCCAATGTAACAGTCAGAGATGTTGATAGAAAACATTTATTCTCTCAAATGCTTAGATTTTGTCGATGTTATCCTATGTACCCTAGAATAGATGTTGATATAGAATTTAATCACTCTGATAGTAAGATATTAATACTGTTAACCGACTTATGCAGCAAATGATGCTGATAAAGACTTTATTCACTATTATACTTAAATTTTCTCAATTTTATCCTACGTATCTGACAAAGGATGATGAAAAGAATCTATTCATTCTAATACATAGATTTTGTCAATGTTATCCAACGTATCCGACAAATGATATGGATAAATAGTGTTTATAAGGAATTTGTTCACTCTGATACATAAACTTTGTCAGTGTTATCAAACGTATCTGTCCAAAGACATTGATAATGAATTTATTCAATCTGATACATAGATTTTCTCAATTTTATCAAGCATATCTGACAAAGGACGATGATAAAGAATTTATTCACTCCGATACTTAGATTTAGTGAGTGTTATCTGATGTATCCGACAAAGGAAGTTGATAAGGAATTTATTCACTATGATACTTATATTTGGTCAGTGTTATCAAACGTATCTGTCAAAAGACATTGACAAAGAATTTATTCACTCTGATACTTAGATTTTCTCTATTTTATTAATCATATCTGACAAAAGACGATGATAAAGTATTTATTCACTCTGATGCTTAGATTTTGTAAATATTATCTAATTTATCAGACAAAAGACCTTGACAAAGAATTTAATCACTCTGATACTTAGATTTTGACAATGTTATCCGAAGCATCCGACAAAAGATGTTGATGAAGAATTTATTCAATCTGATACTTAGATTTGTCAATTTTATCCGACGTATCCGACAGAGATGCTAATAGAAAAAATTTAATCACTCTGATGCTTAGATTTTGTTAATCTTATCCCTTGTATCTGACAGTAGATGTTGATACAGAATTTAATCACTCTGAGACTTAGGTTTTGATAATGTTTACCGACACATCCGGCAAAGGATGTTGATAAGGAATCTATTCGCTGGGAGACTTAGATTTTATCAATTTTACCCCAACCTATCTGACAAAAGATGTTGATAAAGAATTTATTCATTCTAATACATAAATTTTGTCAATGTTATCCGACTTACTCGAATGGGCTATGAATATAGATCAGGTGTTGATACTGACGGTGATTTAACTGCTGCAGTTACCCAGGAGTATCATCTAGTTGGAAAATTAAATCATGAGACATTTAATATATCCCAATGGTTACCTCCCAATGTCAAGATTGACATAAAGTTACAACTAGCTCCATCGAGTTTCATCTTGAGAAAAACACTTGCTGCAGCACCTAATGCAAATGTCATTATCACTTCAGCAATTGATTGAATGATTGAATTGAATTTATTTATAACCCGTTGAAATACAATGATGAACGGAGTATAAAAAAAGAAAAAAAAAAGAAAAGAAAAAGCAAAAGAAAAAGACGGATAATGACAAATAAAACGAAATTAAAACTCATATAGAAAAATCGAACAAGCTTTGTAATAAACCAGAAAATGACAGCACAAGCCAATGTAACAATCAAATAGACAAGCAGGAATAAAACAAGGATATAACTTATGGAACCAGCACACAAGTATAATAATAATCCGAACAATTATACAGTATATATAACAAACACAAAAACAGTAAACGTGAAAGACCTATTGTTTTAAAATGGAACACCATGGGTGTCCATTTATTCCCCTATTGTAAGCTGCAATGCATCTGCCGATGGCATCATTGGGGTCAATTAGACCGTATTTTCTAGTGGTCCAAGATTTACTTGCCCAGGGGGGGGGGGGGAGGCGAAGAAGATATTTAGCATACCAGTAATAAATTTGTCGGAGTTGCTGTTATTCCGTTGTCGAAAAGGTACGCCAAAAAGGAGCAAGGTATAAAAAATTCGGGAGCGCACATGAGTTATAAAATTTAGCTAACAGCTGGCGACTAAAACGAATTTTATTGTAAACTATGCCACCGTAGGCACTGGACGTCCGGGGCTGGAAATGATGAATGAGAAGCTTTTTAGTTGCTTTAAGGGAGTTCCCGATTGGGAGGCCAAGATAATTCATTTCAAATTTAGGAGTAACCAATACTCCATTAAGATCAACGTTCAATCCTTCGGGAACTGGGCCCCAGTTGAATAGCACCACTTCTGACTTTTCAATGTTAAATTTAAGATTTAGTTTTGAATACTCTCGACTCAAAATGGAAAATTTTTACTCAAATGCCATTACCGTTCGGCTGGGGTTAAAGACATCGTCCTTATAAGCAATAAGAGCCACATCTATCCCTTCTAAAATACAGGAAGAAACTACTTGAGATTGTGCGTCGAGAATACAGTTATTAAACACAGTTGGGGATGTAAGGGCGCCTTGCCTTACTCCGCGACGAACAGGTATGGTTATCTTTGTAATTATTCCATAAGGCAGATTAACGATGACATTTAAATGATTATACATATCATACAAAGCACGAAAAATACAGGTACTGACCCCGAGTTTATACAATTCAGTGAGGATATGCACGTGAACTATCGAATCAAAAGCACGACTGACATCATGGCTCCCCAGAATAAGCGGCTCTCCAGATTTATCAGCATCAATCAAGACCGACGACAGTGCCATCAGTGCATGAGCGCACCCTATTCCTTTCTGGAAACCAAATTGGTGTGTGGGCATATAGCATTTATCAACCAGCTCAGGCATTATCAACTTTTCAAAAATTTTACAAAAAGTTTTAGCTACCGTTATTGGCCAATGTGATGAGCACTCATTTAGGGGTTTATTTTTTTAGGGACAGGAGTAAGACGGCCAGTTGAAAACAAGGCAGGAACTATTCCTTTTGTAAACACCATTTGGAAAAGTAGGGCAAAATGGGAAAAAAGAAAATTGGTTCCATATAGGAGGTGTTTGGTGCAAATTTGATCTGTACCTCTCGAAATAGGTTTCTTAATTTTACGAATTAGATTAAAACATCAAAAACTGATATAGTAAACATTGATTTGTCCCCTATCGAAAGTATCTTTTCGAGTGTAATTTTGGAGGGATTTTCTATTAGTGGGTCTGGTTCTGAAAACTATCTGGAGAGATGTTGTTCCCATAGTTTGGGAGGAATATTAAATGACTGGTTTGGCTTTTGTTTTTGTTTATGTGTAAAATTTTTCCACAAAAGTCCTGGGTTATTAATCTTTTCAGAAAAATTAGAACGAATAGTAGCTCTATGTTTATCTAGTTCTTTTGAAAAACGGCGTTTGGCGGATAAACAGATCTGGTTTACGATACCAGGTCTGGGACGGTCGCAATCTATCCTGATACTTAGCCAGAATTCGGCCCTATTACAAGCCTCAACAAGTAAAGAATTCTGGGACCAGCCCTTCACTTAACATTCGACTCATACTTTAGTGCGAGGGACAAGCTGCTTTTCTGCTTGTAATAAAGCATGTGAAATAAGTGACGCACATATATTTAACTTAATTCGATTTTCATTAATTGAAGACGGAACCGAATTCTGGAGAAGCTCAACTGGTATTTTTATCTTTGCGAGAATATTATCATTACAATTCTGGTACTTGCTTACTTACTTACTTAAGTCCCATCCATCCTCATGGGACGTCTTGGGGCCACTCCTTTCAAAGAAATCTGATGTACTAGGGCTCGATATGCTGTTGTGTCAAGTGCGGTTCGGGATAGTTGGGCAATGCGTTGTCGGTCAAAGTTTTCGATCCACCTTTTGCGCTGTCTTCCCCGTGGTCTAAGTTTTTCAGTTGTCCCTTCAAGTGCGATCTTAGGTAGGCGTTCGGGATTCATTCGTTTTACGTAACTGAACCAGCGCAGCTGCTATTTTCGAATTATGTTCAGGATAGTGTCTTGCGACTTCACCCTTCTTCGGACTTCTTCGTTTGTGATATGGTCAGTATATTTGATCTTGGCTATCCGGCGCAGATATCTCATTTCGAACGCAAGGAGGTTGCGCTCGTTTTCATCTTTTAATGTCCAGGTTTCACACCCATATGGAGCAATGGGTATGATCAGACTGTTGAATAGATGCACTTTCAGATGACTCGAAAGGTGGTTAGATTTCCAGATTTTTGATAGTCTTTTGAAGCTAGAGCTAGCAAGACCGAGGCGGCGTTTAATGTGGACAGTGTGGCAGTTGTTAGCTGTTAAGAGACTACCGAGGTAAAGGAATTGATCGACTCTTACCACTTGCTCACCGTCTATTACTATCGAGGGGAGGTTTGTTATCTCCTGTCGTGATGTGAGCATGATTTTGGTCTTGTTTGCGTTAATCTGCATACCAAACGGCTTTGTTGTTTGGGAGATACATTCAGCCTATCTCTGGAGTTCTTGGGTGGTAGTAGACATCTGGACGATATCATTCGCATATGCTAGTTTGTCAATTAAAATTCCTCCTATTCTGACTCCATATGTGACGGGTATAAGAGAGAGGATGGCATGCAGAAACAGATTAAACAAGTGCGGCGAGAGGATCCACCCTTGCAGGGCCCCGGAAGTTGTTGGGAATTCACCAGAGAGCCCATCAGTGGTCAGTATTTGACTTTTAAATTGGTTGTACATGTCCTCAGTGATTCTGACTATTTCATCTGGGACACCGTAGTGTCCTAGAATATGCCACAAGTCTTTCCTCCATATTAGGTCAAAGGCTTGTCGGAAGTCAATAAAGAGCTGATAGAGGTCTCTTTGAAACTCGATGAACCGTTCCATAAGCTGAGGCACAGTAAAGATTAGGTCAATATGTTAATCGTCCCAGTCGAAAGCCCGCTTGATACTCTCCAAGAACAGACGTGGTGATTGTTTGAATTCTGCGAAGCAGGATCTTAGTCAGGATTCTGGTTTTGGTGGCTTGTGAGGCTGATGGGCCGGTAGTTGTCACATTCTTTCTTCGAGCCTTTTTTGTGTATTGGGACTATTGCTGCCTTGCACCACTGCTGCGGGACGTGTCCAGTAGACCAGGTGGCTGATATAAGACTGTGGTTTAGGTCGACAACGTCTTCTGAACCTATCAGTTCAGTTCAGCAGTGACACCGTCTGACCCCGGAGCTTTGCCTCGCTTTAGGGATTCTATAGCCGCTTTGGTCTCGCTTCTAAGCGGAAGTGGAGGGGGATTTCGATCTATGATTGGGAAAGAGTTTATAACATTTGGGTCAGTCATTACTTCAGGGTTCAGTTTCTCCTCAAAGTATTCCTTCCAGCGTTCGAGCTTCATCTTGGCATCACTGATGTCGTTATCCTGTTCGTCTAGGATTACGGAAGTTTAGGGATCTTTTTTGGAGGATAGCTCGCTGACTATTTTGAAGAGCTTGTGGCTGTTGCCTTTCTTGAACTGGGTTTCACAGTCCTTGCACTTTTTGGCGATATGCCTGTAAAATGCCTTCCTCATTTCACGGTCAACTTTTTATTTGAGATGTTTATAGGTGTCTCGGCTGCTTTGATCGGATTTGTTGCTATGTAGGTGTTTCTGGTCGCATAATCAAATTGTTTCTTCAGTGATCCAAGGCTTTTCAACTTTGGCTTTTCTAACAAGGATGTCGCTTGCAGTCTCGAGGATTACAGAGGTGGCATGTTCAGTCTAGCAATCAATCTCTTCGGGAGTTGCGAGTGGATCGGATTTACTCAGGATGTCACGGAATTTTGTAGACAGGCCAGAGTTATACGTGGCTTTTTTGGTGGGGTCTCGGAGGAGTTCCGTTCGGAATCTTGGGATTTTTGTGGTTTTTAGGGGGCGTTTTAACCTCAACTTGATTTTGGACATCAGGAGTGTGTGGTCCGAGTCAAAATCTCCACCGGGTAGTGAGACAGTGTCCATTAGAGACGACTTCCAACGTTTGGATATCAGGACGTAGTCGATCATATTTTCGGCAACTCCATCAGGGGATCTCCATGTTACCTTTCGGCGGTGTCTGTGCTTAAAAGTGGTATTAATGATGTAGAGTTCATTCTCCCTGCAGAAGTCAATAAGCCGTTCCCCCCTTGCATTAAGACGGCCATGTCCGTGTGGGCCCATGACATTTTTTCGACCAGCATAGCAACTGCTAACTATCGCATTAAAGTCACCCAACACGATAAGTATATCATTTTTGGGGATCTGGTCAGTAACGCTTTGTAGCTGAAAGTAGAATTGGTCGCACTCCTCTTTACTACGGGTTGAATCTGGGGCATATATCTGGACGACTGAGAGATTTTTAATGGGCCCTTTTAGACGGATGGTTGCTATTCCCTCCGATACAGGAGTGAAAGTCATTAGTGACCTTTTGGCGGCCGAAGAGAGGATGAAACCGACACCCTGCCGGTGGGCACCATCAGGACGTCCCGACAGTAAGAAAGTGGTTCCAATGATGTTTTCTTCTCCGATTCAAGGAAGGTGCGTCTCAGACATACCGACTATATCCCAATTGTATCTATCAATCTCTTTCAACACCAGATTCATTTTGCCAGGTTTAGCTAAAGTCCGGGTATTTAGTATAGCAACATTAAGAGTATTTTTCGCCGATATTAAACTCTCATCTCGTCTGGGAGTCGTCCTAGGCCTATGATGGTCGTCGGATTCGCCGTACGTAGTAGCAAATTCATCATCATTCTTATTCCTTGTGAGCATCAAATCACAAGGGTCTTCAGTTTCCAAGGACACGGTACCACTTTTTAGTTTGATCTTTTGAGCCTTTGTTCATAATTTGAAAAGATATAGTTTCTTAGCTGATATATTGACGGCAGCAAGCCACTCCTCTCCGTCAACTTGCAGTGGCCGTTGTCGAGGTCTGGATCTTCTGCCCTTTCGCTGTTGTCCTCCTGGAGAGGATCCTCCCACGATGGTATCCTGCTGTACCATACAATTTAACCCATAGCTGGAAAAAATTTCGCAACTAGCGGGACGTGTCCACACGCCGATGGGCCCTGCTCAGTGTGCATCAGAGGGGCCTTCTTCCTCCTCCGCCTGTATTTATGACCCCCGGGTGAGGTTACCCCAGTTTCAATTATGGACCCACAGGGGCTAGGTCCCCCTTGGTCCGCGCATCCCTATATTGAGGTACCCTACATATCTGTAGGACGTTACCCTATCCGCAACCTGGGGACGCGCTGAGTGGCATGGGGAGGGCCCCTACTGAGAAGGTGACTCAGTACTGAGAAGGTGTACTGGGGTATATCAATCTTATTCCATTTTACCACTGTACGCCACTTAGAATCTTGGATTACCCGTGCACGGTTAAATGGAGCCATAATACTGAAAGACAACGGGAAATGGTCAGATACTACAAAATCATTAAGTACGCTTACAAGTATTGCACGACTGGCAATACTACCGAAAACAAGCACATGATCAAGGTTTGACACTGATCCTGAGCTGTGTATATGTGTGAAATCAGTAGATTTTGGTAAGAGAGCACTTTCATTGGGAATCAGGCTAAGAAGCAGAGCCTTTAGTGGATTATCACTTTTCAATAGGTCACAATTAAAGTCCCCCAACAGAACCCAATGGAAGTGCGAGGTTCTGATTTTACTCAAACATTTACCCAATTTTTGCATGCTAGAGCAAACTTCGTTTCAGAATTTTCGTCTCTAGAGTCCTTCGGCAGGTATACATTAACAATGGCAGTATCATCCACTTTAACTGCAAGGAAATGGTCAGATTTTGCAAACAGTTCGGAGTTAGTATGTCTATCTATTATTGTAGCAAGTCCACCTGAGGGGTGACCTTGTTTTCTGGGCCTTTTAGCGGCTAGAAAGTTGAGCATATGTGATGACACTATATCCAGTAGTTTCATATTATCAGCTGAGAGAAAATCTTCGTGTAAGCATATGATTTCGTTAGTAAGGCAAAGTTGTTCCACCCCGGTGATTTTTGCACTGAGACTACCATTTACGTTCCATGACAAGACGCTCTTTCTACTATAGGGCTCAACCATTTCGAACAGATTGGCTTTTGGCTTCAAAGTCTTGTTCAAGGGGCATTAACTTGGTAGCACGTGTGTTTGGTGCTTTGACAATTCAAACAGCAGATCGGGTTCTGGTATGGGCTTTCTTTCGTCGCACCGTGGTAATTTTGGGCGCAACGGCCGCATTTCTTAGTATTTTTGCACTGTGTTGACATATTGCCGATTTCATGGCAATTAAAACAACGTTTCGGGAGAAAAATAAATTCTTGGATTTTGAAACGCTCGAAGTCAATTTTAATTGTCATTTGTGCGGCGGTATCAAAAGCATCTCTACTTGAAAAATACAGCTTGAAGGTGCGTGATTTCCCATATTGTTCGGTTTTCTCACAGCCGACTATTAATCTTTGTAAATCCTCAGCACTAAGAGACTCGGGAATCTCTTTAACTATATCGATGTGTGAGGGGGTTCTGATGTGTGAGGGGGCGCTGGAACCCTGGTTTTGATTATTAATCCCAAATACCAATTTCTCCGCAGTAGTCTTCTGCGCAATGGCCACCCGCCACCCATTTTTTCCTGGTCTGAGCTCAACCTTAGAAGCATCAAGGGATTCACCACACGCAGATTCTATAAACGCTTTCCGCTCCGATGGGGTTTTCAGTGGCGGAGGGTTTGTAACAACTACAGAGTAAAACAGCTTTGTGGGGGCATTTGGTTGAGTAGGGAAACTAGTTCGAGTAAAAAGATTTAAGTCACCTTTATTCATTCGTTCCATGAAGCCTTTAAAACGACGGTACGTATCATTTACTTTGGTAGTTACGCATGCACTTATCTCTTCTCCGCATGCAGGTACCTCGGTTGGCTCAAAAATGAAGAATATAGAAAGTTGACGCTTTTCTTTAGCTGATTTGGCAAAGAATTTCACAATCTCCAGGACATTTTCTTCATCTTTAACTGATTTACGGAAGGGGTCCGGTAGGCCAGATTTTTGTAGGATCAATTCTTTCGCACTCAATATATTCCGGCTAGCATTGCTCTTGAAACAAAATTTAACACCGCATTCCAAATGATGTTTTCCATATCTATATTTTATAATCATTAATCACGAACATATATCCAAAAATCCATCTTTAGGTTGATTTTTCATCAACCTTAATTACTACATTAAGTCAGTCCAAAAAATATAAGCAGTACCAGATTGCGTCAGAATGAAAAGTCACTTAATACTTTTAATCCCTTTGACATGCAAACAATTCACATAGGTGTTTTCGCTTTAAAATCTAGTTTAATACTGATTCTTCATGTTCGAAAACAACAGGTTATGAGCTCTGTTGCATTGGCAGCGGAAAAGCTGAGAGCAGCTGGTAACAATATCAAACTTCTCCCCCATACGATTACCAATCAACGTCACATTGCCACTGGCTCTCGCAGTTATACCGATTCATCATTTACCAATGGAGAAATACCATCATAACTCGCTTTGGCCTTTGTGAAGAGTGCTAGTGCCGTTGGATCCTGTACTGCATCTCCCATGATTTTAATTTTTTGGTCGATCTAGCCTTGTGTGCAAAGTAATTCCACTGTACACTCTATCATTTGATAAAAAAAATCCTAAAGAACTCTGTATGAGTCGACCATACAATCCCTATATCATGACTCACAACTATTTGAAAATAGTATAACCGACTTAATGTTTTCAAAAAATCATGGTGTAATTGTTTTGGACTTGTCTGGCACTCATGATATGAGCATAGTACAAACGGGGAATGCACGTTTAGAGTGCAAATTTGCTGATGCTTTTGACTGACAATATCACATTAATATCACTGAGTCAATTAACAACCTATTGGGATATCACACCCGACGGTGCTGTTCTGCTAGACCTTGCATCTTGAACACAAACCAAGTAATCAGCGTAATTAGTATGGATTTATACATGTCCCAATATAAGTCCTATTGTATACCATCGGACTTCATTAAAAAAATTCCAAATGTTAGCAATACCCTAATCATTGTTAATAGCAGTCCATCGAGTTTGAAGAAAGGTCATTGGCTATGCATCTTTCAAATAGCGAAGAATATCGAATTTTTTTATCCTCTTGGCCCATCATACAAATTCTACAGTCCACAAATCAACAACTTTATTGAAAGCAGTGAGAAAACTATTATTCAAAATCAAAGGAGAGAACAGGATTTAATGACTAATACATGTAGCTTTTATGCACTACTCTTTTTCATGTTCAGATGTCGTGGCTATACCTACAAGCAGTTTCTCAGCATTTACGTTGACTTTCCTCGTCTGAACGTCTTCCTAGTGGAAAATGTACTTTCAAGCGTGTTTAATATTGATTTTAGTGCCCTACAAATAAAATGTTCTAAATATCTATGTAAAATTGTTTATTAATAAAAAAAAATGTATATACATGATAAAAACGACTTTTCTACTCTTTACATATCTTCTTCTACTACGTATAGGTATTTGTCGAGAACAACTAATGCGGGTAGATCATCTGAATTCACTGTATACTGATCCTGATGTGCTGCAATGTCAGGGTCACATTTTCTACAGTATAATGTACTTCACTCTTATCATGTCTCTTTGTATAGTTAATGATACTATTTTCATTCATATTGTAAAATTCGCGTGTTTCAATTTGCTTATTTGAATCAATGTCACAAACAGTGTCCTCAAGTGGTGAATCACATTCTGTAACAGTCAAATAAAATCAGTAGGCTTGTAATAATAGTAGCCATTGTCTTCACAACGATGATGTAGAAACCAAATTCTTTTGTTGTTCCAACAGTTGAATCCTAGACCTGGTTCCTCTTCCCAAAACAATTTAAAGCCACGATGATACCAGTCTCTTAGCCATAAACTAAAATCACGTTTAGGATTCTTTCCAATCATACCAGGATATGTATTCTCCCATAGATTACATTTGTTATAAAGACAATTAAAACATAGATGTCCTTTAGGGTGAGAGTCACACATCTCTTCAAGACATGAATTACAACCTTTAATTTGTACAACATATCCTCTATGCAATTTACACGGGTTGCATAATCTACACTTTTCATCATATTCATCAATCATTGAACAATTCTCACATGATGACCATCTGCCCAGTGTATACATGCATAGTGGACATGTATGGAACATTTTTTCATGTGTTGACACCCTCACCGCCAAAATGAAATTGATCTACGATCAAAAAATTGAGCGGGAGATAGAGAGGAGTAAATTCTCTTTGAACAACATCTTTCTTGTGAAAAAAATCATAGTCTTAAATTTCAAAGCTAGTGTGTTTAAAAGCAAATGCACAATATCATTTTGTCCTGTCGTGATTAATATGTCAATAAATGGTGTAAATGCCTTTGGGCCACGACGTAAAAGCTTCATACAATAGTCTAATGATGTAGAATCAGTTTTTATTATATCGACAAGCATTCCCTGAGAAAATATCTTCCTTTGAAGATATGACTACAGAAAATCATCGTCTAGAATCGAACGTTTTTCATAAACACAAGATTCCCTAAAATTTTCTCTATCTTAAATCTATCCAGTTTTTAGTCCTAACGCTCTCACAACCAGCTTCAGACTAGCTAAGATTCTTTTTCTATTTAAAAAATATACGCTAACCTTCTATAGAAAAATTTTCCTGGATTTAGAAACAATTTTACTAAATATAATTACAACAATAATAATCACTGATACAATTTATTTTCCTCGATATATTTCACAAGTGTATCTAAAGCAGCTTGAAGTCTATTTATATGCACTATATTTAGTTTCGCAGCGTAGCACAATTGCTCCTTCAATTTAAGTTTGCTCAATGATATCACATATCTTGCATACATATCGTCCCATTCAAGGCTTAGTCGACATCCTCGTAAAATTTCCACTGCTACGTTTTATACTCTCGCCTTTGTATCATTGCTGCTACCTGCTCCACCATCAAGCTCCAATAGTGTAAACATACCACTCATTTTCTATGCTACTATCTTGTCAAATAATAGAGTACAAAAGATAAACTGCTCTCTCTCTGAATTCAATTCTCTTACTAATATGAACTACAATAAAAATCACTCCTTATATTGGATCTGATTGCTATAGATTGCTTGCTATAGCATCATAGCTATGCTGATTGAGTCACCATATATTGAGTACCCTCCGTATCCATTGTCGCTGATTGGTCCTGAGAATGGGTATTGACTCAGAAACCTGTCTGGTTGCATTATAGCATCTCGTCCCTGAATATCTAGTTCGAAAATATAGCGAGTTTGGTCGCTTTATAGTTCCAAAATATAGCGTTATTGGTCGCATTATGCAATCCCCCCTCAAATATATAGATGGGCCACTACTATAGTATTGGTTATTCGGAAGTATACAGGCGTTTTGAGGAGGATTTTTTTTCTGGTGGAGGGGGTTCGGAGTAGGGGATACGGGGGAGAATCTGTCCATATAGGATGTTTCCTTGGGGGAAAGGACATTTCTATGAAGGGGGTGCCAGATTTCTGAGCATTATTTAAAAAACGATCAGAAATTAAATAAAAAAACAAGTTTGTTTAAACTGAAAGTAAGGAGCCACATAAAAAATTAAAACGAACAGAAATGATTACGTATATGAAGGGGTTCGCCCCCCGGTCAATACCTCGCTCTTTACGCTAAAGTTTTTTTTAGTACTTTCAAAAGAGCTATCTATTCTAATTAACCGCCTTTGTGATTCAGGGGTTTGTGATTCGAACAAAATTCAAACTTTAGCGTAAAGAGCGAGGTATTGAATAAAGGGCGAACTCCCTAATATACGTAATAAAAACATACGAATATATAAATTCGTTACGTAGGTTCATTCATAAGTTACGTCAGAACAAAATTTCGAGAAAGCCATTTAGCCAAAAAAGGAAAAATTAATTTGCGAATTTCGTTTTAATTATTCATGGACGGTGAGCCAAAATCAAAGCTGCATTAATTCAAAAAAGTTCAGAAATTAATAAAAAAACAAGTTTTTTTTAACTGAAAGTAAGGAGCGACATTAAAACTTAAAACGAACAGAAATTATTCCGTTTATGAAAGAGGCTGTCCCCTCCTCAACTCCTCGCTCTTTATGCTAAAGTTTGACTTTGTCTTATAACTTTATTTTTTAAAACAATAAAAAATATTAGCGTAAAGATCGAGGCGTTGGGGAGGGAACAGCCCCTTTCATATACGGAATAATTTCTGTTTGTTTTAAGTTTTAATGTCGCTCCTTACTTTCAATTAAAAAAAACTTGTTTTTTTTATTTAATCATTTAAAAAGTTGGATTTGAAGGGACAGTATTCCTCCTCGTATTTGGGCTGTCCTGGATTTATTATTAAAAACTAACAGAAATGAAATAAAAAACATTTTTTCATTGACAATTAAAGAGTGACTTTGAAACTTTGAACGAACAGAAATTATTCCGTACACGAGGGGGACTGCCCCCTCCTCAACCCCTCATTCTTTACGCTAAAGCTTGACTATTTGTCCTAAATATATAAGAACAACTGCAAAAATACAACGGCATTTGAATTGGAACAAGAAGTATTCTAAAGCAATAGAAAACTTCAGCGCAAAGAACGGGTGCTTGAAGAGGATGAATGAGATCCCCTCATTTCAACCCTAGTCCTGTCAAACAATGAATATTAAAAAAAAAATAGGTCATAGCATTTCGTAGTACCGGAAAACAAATTATACCTTCCCGCAAAAATAAAATAGCAAGTACCATTAACCCCCCCCCCCCAAAAAAAAAAACTTTTACCGGAAGTTTTGAGTTGATGCCCAACCGATGCTTCCCGACCATTTAATAAAAGCTACTGATTATGTTAAGTATCTTCAATACTCATGTAATAATTGCTTGCCTTTATACCTCCGGCATATCCCCCCCCCCGGCCCCCTAAACTCATCTGATAATTGAAAATCTACTGATTCTGGTTAAAAATTCACTCCAAAAAATAAGTACATTAGTTAATAATATTTCGTGAATGTTTTCAGATTATTGACTTGCTGGGTGTTGGCTTGTATAGTCCCAGCTCCTGAGCTCAATTACTGCATTGATTAAGTAATGGTACTAGTAATAATGATGGTTATTCCCAATAGAATTGTAATTTGAACCATAAATGGTAATTGGTAGGGGCTTGAGGACCGAGTAACTGACCAATAATAAATTGACAATTAATTAATTTGAATTATAACATTTTTAACAAGTATTGAGGTATTTCATTTTAATTAAAGAAAAGAAAATTATTGTGATTTTAAGTGATTGTTGAGCTTGATAAGGCTTTCCAGCCAATATAATTTATTCCAGCAAAAATGATTTTTTCCCACTGACAAATAGGATTAAAAAAGCATTTATTCATATACGTGAAGCAAGTTGGTGGCATGTAATAAGATTCCTATTATTTTAGCCTGGACGTGCTTCAGTCCCAAATCCTGAGCTCAATGGTTTTAATACTCGAATAATGGCCAGATTAATGTGACAGGGGACACGATAAATGCTTTGATTTGGGCGCTAAGTTTTTCGTCTTTTAAATCTTCCAGAGAATGTGGCAGATTTGTCAACCATGGAACAGGTTTTTTTTTGTGACATAAACGGAAAACTCAGGATGAGTATGTATTGTTCAATACTTTTTTAGCTTTGGAATGACACAACTTAAACTTTATTTCAGTTTACGTGGTATCGAGGGTAAGGTTCCCAAATTACAAGTTCTCAACACGCGTCAACTGGACCAACAAGGTGATTTCGGCCTTGATTTTAATTATAGTTGGTGTCAGAGAACGAAAGAAGTATTTAACAATATGTCAAGGCCTTGACAATATTGGTTAAAGGCTTGATAAGCCTCAAACTTTTTTATAAGCAGTTTGGTATTTAAGTGTAGCATTTTTAGTTGTTATTTAGTGAAGTATCGAAGGTTAGCTTATCTATCCATTTCTTGTCATAACTAAGGTTCACCTGAAGTAACGAGATTGTCAATAAATAGCCTTAACTTATGTAACTAGTAGGAGCCCGTAACTACTAGGCAATCACTAATCTGAAAACAACCACGTGAAGCCTATCAATGGATGTCTGAATCCAGTACTTCGCGGGAGAACTTTTTTATTAATTCAGTTGGTTTCCACTTTTCCTAGGAATGGTATGTTTTTATGCTTGAAGTCTAAAATTAAGCGAGTATTTCTAACTATAAAAGTTACGTAAGTCAGTAGGTCTTAAAAAAATGAAAAATTTTATGAATAGTTTGGTAAATATACCTTTTTTGTGTCACAGCTGTGAGATTGAGTGGTAAGTATCCAGAAAGGGATTGACGGATAACATTTAAAGGGACTTATAATTCTGTGTTTGCGGAAAATGGAGCTAAACATTTTTGTCTCGGTCTACAAAAAAATTAAAGTCATTGCAGTTTATTTTTTCAAGTTTATGCCTATCTGACGACAGACCCTCCAGATAGTATAAAATAGAGCTTAAGATATAGAGGTTGGCCAAACACTTAAATCAATACAAAAAAAATAATACTATGAAATATATAAAACAAAACTTAACGAAATGAATAGGGCAATCAAAATGTTGGATCAATAGGAATCAAAATATAAAAAAAATAAATTTCATACAAAAAACAAACTCAAATATATGGTCAAATATATTGAAAGTATAAGATGTTTGCGTCAGTATTTTTTTTCTAAAGTTGATTGGATCCATGCCCGTCTTCAGGGACAATATAATTTATTGTAGGGAGGTAATATTTCGGAAGAAGATTAAAACTAGAAAAAAAAACAGTAAACCTATACTGAAAAATTCCGAGAAAATATCGAAAAAAAGACTTGCGCTATTTTTATAAAGCCGAGAAATTGCTATCAATAAAAATGTTATTTTTCTGCATTGTGTTACACAAATCAATAATTTGGGTCGAAACTGGACCAAATTGCAAATAATAAAAGATGATTAGATAGCCACACAGTCAAAAATGTGTTTATAGCTGCATTATGAGCTCTTTCATTCTTCAGCGACAAACTCGCATTTCGGGGTGTCACATTTTGAACAGCAATTATTACGTATATGAGTGGGGTTGTTTCTTCCTCTTTACCTCACTCTTTACGCTAAAGTTTGACTTTTTGTCCCAGTTCTTTAAGAACGGCTCCTAAAACCGTTTAATTAGAAATAAGCCATTTTAAAAGCTCTTAAATATCTTTAGCGTAAAGAGTGAGGCATTGAGGAGGGGGTACCCCCCTCCCCATATAAGTAATAATTTCTGTTCGTTTTAAGTTTTGATGTTGCTCCTTACTTTTAGTTGAAAAACTTATTTTATTTATTTAATTTCTGATCTTGTTTAATTAACGCCGGGAAATCTGGCGTCTCCTCAATGAAAAATTCTTTCCCCCCACGACAAATGCCTCCATGGAAAGCTCTTCAGACACAAAATATCCCCTTTATCTGGAAAATTATCCCAGACCATTCTTTGCTAGTTGAAAATTTCCCCCAGAAAATTTCTTGCGGACGATTCCGGCTGTAAATTTTTTCTTAACACACTATCATTCGAAAAAGACTTTAATTCCTGATTGTTTTCCAAACCGTGCCGGAAATACACCCTCCGCAGAAAATTCCCTAAAGGCATTATTACTGGGTTTTTCAAATATACTGGAAAAAATGGCTATCTCAAAGTTTTGACTTTGAAAAAAAAACGGGGTGGGAGGGGAGATAGTTGTCATCCAATCTTTTTGGTCACGTCCTAGGACTATTAGTTTGATAGAATCACCCCTGGGGAAAACATACCAAAAAAGAATAAAGAAACACACGTCCCTGATCTTTTTTCTGGCAAAATAAATAAAATTCCATATTGATGCAGATGGGAGGTTGAACATTTTATAATAGCGTTTTCGGATCTGTTGAAACTGATGGTGTGATTCTCATTAAGATTCGTTGACTTTTAGAGGATTTCCTCCCCCCTTTTTCAAAATCAGGCAAATTTTCTCTGACTCGTAGCTTTTAATGTGTAACACAAAATTTAATAAATCTTATATATTCGGAGTCGGCATTTTTTAAAGTTTCTTAGAGTTTCGGTTACTATTGAGTAACTTCGCACTTCTTGCTTAAAGTTCGTTAATACCAAACTGTTTGATTTACTCCTAAGTCATTATTCATATTGCCGACTTCGGTATGAGTAAGTGGGGTGTTTTTCGAACTTTTAAGTTTTTTGGGTGTATGCATTTAAGTGTTTAATGAATTAACATGCTCAACCAACCAAATAGGGAATAACATACCATGTTTTGAGTAAAGCGTAGTATTAATTATTTAATTTCTGTTCAAATATGATAAAAGCAAATAGGTAAATGGCGCACTTACATTAGCCAATTGACTGATTTTCATTAGACAATAGAAACTAAAAAGCTTTTCAAGCATGCAGAAAGGCAACAGGTATATGACACGGTTGCAATTACCGTCTAACTTTTCAGTTGTATTATAACAAATTTTTAGTCAATCGTGAATCAAATTTTTACGAAAGGAAAATTGAAAAAGAGTAACCCATTTTTCACTTAACACAATTTCACTTTTTAGTTTTAAAGTTGTTAAGAGGGTTTTGACCTCCGTAACATGAGTGATTTCTGTTCGTTTTTAAATTTTAACCAACTTCTTTGATCTTTTTAGATTACAATTTATAAGAATCAAAATATTACTAATTTATTTTGCTTTTTAGGATGTAATTATTGACTGGCAATCTTGTAATATCTAGAGAACACAGGTACTGTTTATGAGAGCTCACCTTTCATTGTTTTCCTTGGATTCCACTTAGCTGCCAAAGAAAGCTGCTGTGAAAAGAATTACCAATATGCTCTCTCATTATTCTCGGCTAATGCATATCCACAATAGGTTTCTATAGGAAGGATAACGGAAAAGGAAACAGATAGGAAAGGCGTTTGATCAGGAAAACAATCATTCCTACTTGTGCTGTATACTCTGGTTATACTTCCGTTGGAGATCAGTCTTTCTTGTTTGGTCACGTGTATATTTCTTTGTAGTATTGAGAGGACATCCAGATTTGATCATTTTCTGATGGAATTGGGCAAATTCCCTTCACGTATAAAGCTACTAATACTAAAACATACTTGATCGATTTCCAATTGCATAATAATGACAACCTGTTTTGGCAATCGGGAGCAAAAATCAAGGGAAACCTTGGCATAGAGAAGGTGGTATAATGTGTTGGGAATGAAATTTTTCAAGAAAAAAAAAAAAACAGAACCAAAACCAAGATGTTTTGACCCTTTATTCAGTTGCTGTCATGAACAGAGGAGAACTTAAGAACAAGATCCCTGATGTACTTTAAATAGTACAACCGACTACAGTTTGTCAAATAGAATGAAACATCAACTTACATTAACGGATCAAAGAATGTTAGTCTTAGTTCTTCTGCGTAACTACTTATCAGAGCTGTTTTCAGTCAGCCAATCAGATCGTTTAAAATTTTTGCTCTTGTGAATCGTCTTAGTCAACTCCCTTGTTACCGTCTTAGTAACAACCCTCTTCTAACATTTATGCTTACTTAAAAATTAATGCAAAGATAGTTGAACATGTCAAATGTCCTTTTGCGTCAAGTGCACTTGCTCCTCTATCAACAAAGTCACTTCTGTGCCGCTTTCAGACTTAGGTTTTTTATTCTTATTTTATCTTTTATTGATAGCGGTCAATCACTATCCGGCCCAAGTATGCAGTTCTCACTTTAATTAGATTTGGGCTCCATTCACAAGCTCTTGCATATATTGGCTCCAAATATATAAGGTGGTCAATAGAAGAAGCAATCACTAGAACTGATATTTGTACCTACATTGTTTAAAAATAAAGAAAATTTCAATTGCACGATGAAAAAGTTTACGACAAAACGAGCAAATAAAGCCAAATATTCCGGAAAGCGGGAAAGCTGTGAATTTGAAGGTTGAGGTTGTATCCAGGGCATCTCATCGAACAGTTATTTCAAAAAAAATTTTTTTTTTTCTGGGGGCACCATGCTGTGTGATGCGTCTGATGGACGGTGTGTCATCAGGTTTGGACGATCTTTAAGGATAAGAATTTCTGAGCGTCATGAGTGTCACCGAGCTACGTCAGAGCGTCATGGTCAATCTTTGACAGCCAATGAGGTTTATAAAAAGTGATTAGTGCCATCTCCTGGCTCGACCTATCGTACAATAGTATGGAAGAAACATGTTCAACAGGCTGACACCACCCATGTTCTTACTGTAATTTGCGATAATTCTAGGTAGTCAGATTTCAATTTACTATTTTTTTACTTGAAAATACCCAGCAACTTTACGATTTGGCTTGATTTCATCGAAGTATGTAGCTAAAGCCACATTTTTGTTGAGCTTCCTCCTCACTAACAAGGCCTTATAAAAAATTTTCAACAAGAAATAAAATACCGTAAAATTGAAGTTGCATAGAAGAGTCCAAACATAGTTTGAAAGCCTTCGTACTAAAGAAATGTACTTCTCTAAAGGAAATAACGTATGCATTGAAATTTTCCTTTCATGCAAAATTCTAATTGAGAATTTTTGGCATTTTTCTTTTTTTTAAATGCTGATGACCAAACGTTTCATATTCAAATTTCAATCAACATTTCCCTAAATTCTCTGGGCAAATATAATTTTCTATCAACAAAAGACTTTCCCATCCAAGGTGTCCTAACTCTGAATAGAAAGCCTTGATTCTATCCCTCACTTCACATAAGGCTATAATACAGCCCTATTGAGTCTGACGATTGGATATGAATAGGACCACTGACTCAATATAAACCTCTATGTGTATACAGTCTCCTTGTATGTTGACAAAATACGTTTACTTAATTGAGTTAGTCGTAATTTTAGATTGAATTAGAATTGTTTTAAGCTTTCCCATTTTATTGTTATCAAGTTGAAGCAGGGTCGTGAGGTTTGACTTTGTACACAAAGGCTGAATGTTTCTAGGAAAATACTAGCCCTAAATATTAATCATATCTACTGTTTTCCTAGTCCTAATGCAGCTTATAACTTTTCAACAAATAATACTAGAAGCTACTTTAGAAAACTATAAATTAAACTCTTTTGATAAATTGAAATCTAGCAAATATTAGGAGTACTGGTGAATTAGATCTAACCCAGCGCTATAGACTGTATAAGGAAACCAGACATGGAGACCCATTGGGTATATGCTATCTAAACTGATTGCAAGGCCTGATTTCTCATTGCGTTTTCAATATTTTGGGTTAAGGGGGCGGAGGTACCTAGGTTAAGTTACGTATTTAATATATGCTATGCTACACCCCCGCCCCCCTAATGTGCAAATATATAGCCCAAATTTGTTTCTAATCTATTACATATTCATCCTATTTTATTTTAATTCATTAGCATTAACCAAACTTGACTTCTTTCGTGTATAGCGGTGGGTTAGATATAATGCACCAGTACCATATTAAGTGATTCACCATTGGCACATATAATTCAATAAGCAAATCAATCCAGAAAAAAAATTAGATGAGAAAATAATAATTTGGTAAACCACGGTTTTTGGCTCACGCACTTATTTTGCGAAAGATTCTACTTTAACTCTAAACACCACAATACTAAAACGAATAAAGAATCAAACAAGTCATAGAATAAATTACAAAAAGAAATTGAAGTAATTAACCGAATCATTCTTAAAAAGTAAAGTATTGGGGGACCTTAAGGTCTGTTTTACTGTTTGGTTACTTTTCCAATTCTATTTTGTGTTTCTCTGTCACATCTACTTTTGTGTTTCCCTGTTCTATTTTGTGTTTCCCCTGATTGGATGCTGTTATAAACTCCGGTTAAGTCAGGGGTAAAGTTTTCTTTGTTTGTAAGAGCATTTGAGCCTGGTTTGAAAAAAACGAAACAATACATAGCTAAAATTTTAATAGTACAAATGGCATAATAGCCATGGAACTTTTATTGGACAGTAAATTTTGAAATAAACATTTTATTTTTGAAATTTGAAAAAAGGAAACGAAAACATCAGAAACCATTTAATTTGAGCTGAGATTTAATAATTATTTTACTGATGCGAAATTCTTTGCAGTAAGACTGTTGGTCGAAGAGACAACTTCCAGGCTATTTGTGAGCACCTTTTGCACCAACGTCTTTATGTTGCAGTTGCCTGTTGTGATAATGCAGGGCATGACCTTAGCATTAACATTTTCCGAAATACTTTAAGAAGGATTTGACTCTTTTGGATTGGTTGATTGTGAGAAGCTGTGTATTCTACTTGTTCAATCTACGAACAAGCTTGGTGCAGTATTTGTACATTTTGATATTCTTATAGCAGAGTTAATTGCCAGAACCTTAATGGTACCTTAAGGGGCACCACATTCGCTCCACAAATTCCTGTAACATCTTTCGAAATCAAAATGATTCTGGGATCGAAGATATGCCTGGGCTGGTATTCTTTCATGGCTCATGGGGTATTTAGCCCTAGGTTGTCAAAATAAAGTATATTTATTGACAGTTTGACCAGACAGTAAACTTTATTACATATTAAATAACAAAACAAGTTTTTTCAACTGAAAGTAAGGAGCAACATTAAAACTTAAAATAAAAACAAATTATTACGTAGGCATATATGAGGGGCTTCGTTCCCCTACTTAATACCTCGCCCTTTACGCTAAAGTTTTCTTTTAGTATTTTTAAAAGAGCTATTTATTCTAATTAAACGGCTTTTGTGATTTAGGGGTCATTCTTAAAGACATGGAACAAAATTCAAACTTTAGCGTAAAAAGCGTGGTATTGAAAAAGGGGCGAACCCTCTCATATTCGTAATAATTTCTCTCCGTTTTATGTTCTAATGTTGCTCCTTACTTTCAGTTGAAAAACTTGTTTTTTTTTATATTTAATTTCTGATAGTTTTTTTAAATAATGCTGGGAAATCCGACACCCACCTCATATAAAATTCCCTTCCCCCATGGAAAGAACCTCCCACGTAACCTCCTCCTTCCGAGCCCCCTCCCCCCCCCCCCCACTAGAAGAAATCCCCCCCTGAAAAGGTCTGTATACTTCCGCATAACTAATACTATTTGTAAACAATGGGCAAAGTTCATAACTTGCAGCCCTTCCCCCGGGGACTGTGGGTGATTATGTCATCCTCAAAGACATAGTTATTAATTTTTTCGACTGTGCTGAAAAAAACGGCTATCACAAATTTTGGATCGGATGACTCCGGGGAAAAATGAGCGCGGGAAGGAGTCTAGCTGCCCTCTAATTTTTTTGGTCACCTAAAAGGGCACTAAATTCTGTTTAAAATGAGCCCTCTTTCCATATTCTAGAACTACTGGGTCGATACGACCACCCCTGGCAAAAAAAAACAACAAATAAACACGCATCTGTCTGATACGCTGAATCTGGTGGTTTGATTTTCATTACGACTATATGACTTTTATGGGATGTTCCCTCCTTAGTTCAAAAATCAGGCAAATTTTCTCAGGCTCATAACTTTCGATTGGTAATGCCAAACTTGGTGACACTTATATATATATATATATATATACTTATACTTATATATATATATACTTATATATATATATATATATATACTTATATATATATACTTATATATATATATACTTATATATATATATATATATATATATATATATATATATATATATATATATATATATATATATATATATATATATATATATATATATATATATATATATATATATATATATATATATATATATATATATATATATATATATATATATATATATATATATATATATATATATATGCATGTGTGTGTGTATATATATATATATATATATATATATATATATATATATATATATATATATATATATATATATATATATATATATACGTATATATATATATATATATATAAAGAACTTGAGGCGTCACTTGGGGGGAACCCCCCTTGGATTTTTCACACGCATCTCTTAGATTTGGAAAAATACCTTTAATAGGGTATTTTCATTGAGAATGAATGTTTTGGTAATTTTATTGAAGAATTGAAAAAACAACAAATTTGCCCCCCCCTGTAGATTTTGAAAATACATGTTGCCCTTCCCCTAAATTTTTATGAAATTAAGGTGGAGGTCAATGAAGTGAATGCCAAATACGAATAAAAACATAATTTATCTTAAATTAAAATAACTTTTATAGCTTTCCTCAACTTTCTAAATTTAATAATGTATCACGAAAAAAATAGAAAAGAAATGTGTATATATGTAAATGACGATTGATTGTGGTAAACATTGATTTTAATAGAATGCAAAACGACATATGTTGTTTCCATAATGCCAACACTTAATATATGTCACAACATATGACAACATATGTTACTGCTAAAGATTTTTGTCTTTCACAGTTATATACGTGTTTAAAAACATATCAAGATTATGTAGCTAAAGTGGGTAAAAATACACCAGCATTAGCCACCAATGGTATATATATATATATATATATATATATATATATATATATATATATATATATATATATATATATATATATATATATATATATATATATATATATATATATATATATATATATATATATATATATATATATATATATATATGTATATATATATATATATATATATATATATATATATATATATATATATATATATATATATATATATATATATATATATATATATATATATATATATATATATATATATATATATATATATATATATATATATATATATGCTAGCAGCGACTACTTAAATACAGCAAACCTTCACCAACGCTGAAAATCACCGGAAAATATTAAAATTATGAAGATTGCAGTCTTTCACCGTTGCATATTCCTTGATTTAGTTTAAAATAACCATCACAAAGCAACGTTGCCAACGCGCCTGTTAGAATGCGGCACTTTTGGAAATTTACAAATTTCCCTGTACATTTTGGTTTTACTTGTCCTTTCTTACTCGGATATCTGTTCAAGTTTTATTTTATTGAATATTTTCTTTTTACAATGGCAAGTTTTTAACCTGCTGTTCAGATGGTTCAAATTATCCTCCCACGGTACAATTTTACTCGTAAAACTAGTACAGTGTACTTAAAATCGTTGGCAACGCTGCCACGAAGCATTATTCTAATATATGGCTAGCGTTATGCGGCCTTTTCAAGATTTAATAGAGATAGTAGGATAGTAGAGTTCATTTAGCACAAAAAACCGCAGAAGGATAAAAAAAAAGAAAACAACATACAAAGATCATTAAAGGAATCAATTAAACAAAACAATTAAGACAAGAAAAAACATAAAAAAATACTGATAGAGACATTAAACTCATAGAACACCCTTCCGTGGGGTCATAAGAAAAGGCAAAGGTAAAGGATTTGCCAATAGAGCCTTAAAGTCCAAACCGGCGGTGCTGATCTCCGTCTGAAGGCCCTTCAGCCAGTAAGTGCAATGGAAGGGGGGATAAGGATCAGCCATCCTGTGCTTTCGTATACCCATCCTGCTTACCTTCCCCAGATTTTTACAAGCACCCATTTACAGCCGGGTCGACTCTGGCTGAGGTTACAGAGTCACGCCAGTGACCCCTGTCCCAAACCAAATAATTGGATACACCTGGATTCGAACCCTTGCCCTTCGGAAAGAAGGATTCAAAATCCAGCGCACCAACCACTCGGCTAGGACGACTCGACTAGGGGTCATACACACGTGAATAAACCGCGCCAGATTTCTAGTACTATTAAACATCAATTCCCCAACAATTTTGTAACAACTGAAAAAAATCTCTTCTTCGCAGTTCCCCCAAAACTGCAATAAAATTTCCACTCGCTCTCGACGCGTCGGACAACTACAAGAATACTCTTCATTCTAACCCTTCCCATATGTCTTCATGTTTTCGCAAGTGGCTTAAAATCACCTCTACAAAAAAATACCGTTTTTTAGAGTTTCGGTTACTATTGAGACAAGTCGCTCTTACTATACAGTTCGTTACCACGAACTGTTTGATTACCTATTTAATATCAACCCTAGACCTTCCAACTCTAAAATAAACCTTCTCTTTTCAAGTCTCTTTAATCCTAAAACATAAACCAAAAGAACTAGAGAATTGGATGTGACACATACACTTCTGAATTTCCTAGTCAAATAAAATTAAATGTATCTGCTTAAAAACCTCCCTTATACCAACCATAACCCTTATTTCAGTTGCCTGGTATTCAGTATGTCGCCAGTGGGCTCCTCCTTATATGGGGATAAAAGAGAATGAATTAGCAGATGCAGTTGTAGTTGGGGCTGTTTACTGTAGTGAGGCATTCCATCACTGGAATTTCCGCTAGGATTACATTTACAAGTCCAAATAACAGAATTACATCTCAGCCAAGACTAAAGGTGTGGAGCTAAAATACTCAATGTGCTTCTACAAAACATGTCACTCCTCCTCAAGGAGGAGGACAAGAAACACTTGACTCTGAAGCATCACAACACACAACTAAAGGGTGACAAGTGAAGAAAGCTTTACTCTAAAGCGTCATAACTGATTTAGAGGTCGATTAAACAGTTTGTTTTTCCTTCGAACAAATCCATAATTGACCTCTAAGGACTTAGTTGGTGTAAAATGAAGTTAAAAAACGCTCTAAGCCAACGACACTTGTATTTGGGAGGTTGCTTTGCAGAGAAGGAAGTCTTCAAGAGCTCTTTGAACTAATTTCGGGGATTTTTAGATTTACTCTTCGTAAAAAGGCATTTTATAATTGCATTTTTATGAAGTAAGAAGATAGTAGGATTTTAGACTTCTTTTAGGATTTTAGATACCCAAAAGTAAAGCTGCTTATCTGTTATGGTGCCTACGTTAAGTTGTTCATCCATTGACGGACTGTAGAACCTGTTTTTTCGTTAGTGTCTTTCAGCTTAGCGTGAGACAAGACAAAGAGAAGTGCCAGAATAAATGAGAAATATATAATTTGAGCAATATGTTTGCACATTAGGGGGGGGGGGTAAAGTGTTTGGACAGCGTGGAGTTAGAAAACAATTCTTACTTCATAATATGCAGAATAATTGTACCTAACATATTTTGCATGCAGACCCAATATACTTTTAGGATATAGTCTAGGATATAGTAGAATATAGGATAGGATATAGTCTAATATCCTTAATCTTTAGTTTGTTTATTTTCCTCATTTTTGTAACGCAATAGAAGAATGTATTTTTCACTTATAATTTCAGTTTTTAATATAATATTATAAAACGAGATATTTAAGAAATGCAGAAATTATTCCTTTTAACTTAAATGATTGATGAATCGACCTCAGCATTTGAGCATGAGATAACAAAACAAAAAAAATGACCAAAGTACAGTAGAAACAATAATACAGTCAGTCAAAGTAATGTTGGCTCTAGTCTTTCTAAGTTTATTTTTTGTAGATTTTAGAATACAGAAGATAAATGATAGTATCTCTATTACCCCTAAAAAAAAATACTAGTCATTGTACTTATAAGCATATGAATTCATACTTTCCCACGATAAATATTTACCCTATTCACTGCCTTACCTTTTGAGCTATTGTTACAATCTGAACAGAAGATAATAATTCTTAAATTCAAGGTGTCATATAGATATTATTTATTTTTCACGGCTCTATTGAATAGCAGACAATGCTTCATTAGAAACTGTCACTTCCTTACAAGATGTCTTGTGTGTATTTTTATTTTTATTTTCTGTAAAGAGAAAACAGATGAATGAATTGTAATATTGCACTATCATTCTCCTGTCTGGACTTGCCCTAAAAAGGAAATCAAGAAACAATTGTCACTTAAAAAAAACTGCTAGTTAAAAAATTAAAAAAAATTTACTCTTAGACTGATAAGTGAGGTCGCTTATTTAGCCAAAAATATAAACCTGTTGCCCAATAAGCTCAAAGGTTTAGAAAAGAAACCATATTTCTATTTTATAGAGGATCTATGATATTTGGAAATAAGGATTATTGGAGGTGGGGAGCCAACTAAAGGACTAGCCAACTAGAGGGAGTCAAAATATTTTAAAATATTTCCTAGACATTGAGCCAAACAAGGATTTCTCTGAGTTTTTTAGGGACCGCCATGGGCCCTGCTCACAAATTTTGTTATTTTTTCATTTATTGCTATTTTTAATCTAATCATAAAATATTCTTTATGATTTTGTTATTTCACCCCCCCCCGCCCCAAATAAGTTTCTATGTCCGTCATCAATAAATACATTAATGACTGAAATTACACCTATTCCTTCCGTTTGATTTTTAAACATCCACCACCGGTGCACAGTGCCTCCAATGGAAGAGGGGAGGCACCCACAGAAAAACAGATGTTAATTGATGCCCGTGAAAAATCTTATCCACTGAAAATCCACTCAAAAAGGCAATTTTAAAAAATGTCAAAATTAAGAAAACTCAAGCAAGAATAGTGTTTGTAATAAGCATCCATTTACCATCTACCTAAAATGTAACTTATGCAGCCTCAAATGTGACTGGACGCAACCTCGGAAAAATTCAATTTAGACGGAACTATGTCAGGAAAAACAAATGAACCCGTGTCAAGTTTGTCACATGTTCAAGTTCAAGTTGAAAACGACTTAAAAAGTTAGCTTTTGTTGAGTTTCAAGACAGGGACGTTTAAGGGAGAAAATTTCCGAAGAGAAGGGTAAAGAGATTTTTCAGAAATTAGGGGACCCGTTTTGTTATTTTTTCAATAGAAATATCCCGAAAAAAAAAATTCAAAAAAATACGAAACAAAAATGTGTTTTTCAAAATCTAGGGGGAAGGCCATTGGTTGCATTTGAAGGACAGAAATGAAAACTTCCTTGGCTAATCCATAAAAGAACAAATTTAGGCACGCAATCTTAGAGTCGGTTTTTAACAACTGGAGAGATATAAATACAAGAATTTTAATTTATAGCACAGAAAAACATGTCATTCTCAATGGTGGTAAAAACAAAAGAAAACCATGTTTAGTCATTTTGAATCGCTTGGTTTTCATTATCCCTCATAATTGGTTTTTTCTAAAGCACAAAACATAATTATAACCAATTTACTGGGTTATTTTCTCACTAGAGGTTATTAAATATGTTTCAAACTTAATGGTAATATAATTGAAAAGTTTCTGTCTTGTGGTATTTTTATTTTTCTTAGAGACTTTGGAGTGCCAAGGTTATCGTAGTAGACGTAGTAAGAAGACAAGTGGTAGGAGCAGTAGCAAACATGGCTGGACCATTCATAGGGTAAGAATAGTATGGGACGTAGTTGTAGGCCATTAAAGGTTACGGTAGGAGTAATTCTGGTAAGATTGATCGTGGTAGGAGTGGTCATGAGAGAAACATTTGTGGTTACAGGAGCAACAATATTCGTGGTCATAATAGCGGTAGTCTTGGCAAAATTAGTCATGGAAAGAGTAGAAGAATTTGAAATATTATGATAGAAAAAGTACTGGAGTATTTGTAGATGATTCAGTAGTAGCAGCGCTAAAAATAGCAGCTATATTAGAGGTATCATAGGTCCTAGTAGGGTTGGTAGTGACGAGGTTATTTATGGTAATAGTAACCTTACTAGGAGAAGTAGCGGTAAAAGCAGCCAAGGCTGGGGCAGTAGCAGCACAGAAACTCATATCCGGCAAAATATGTGTGACTTCATTCATTTGAAAATGATTTTTTTTTCTCCAAAGTTATGACCCTAAAAGAATTTTACAAAGTCGTGATCTATCTAGATCACTTTTTCACACCAGAAAAGGGTTGTCTTGGCAACTTTGAGACAAAAAATTATAGTACCATTTTTGATAAAATTTATCCAGAACAAACAAATATACAATTACTTTTTGCTTAGTAAAATAATAATCAATTATTATAGCAATAATCAAGGAGCGTTATAAACCTTGTTTTTTTTTGCTAATTAAACTACTTAAATACAATATATATCGTTCTATATTTAGTGACATTTTCGGGCTTTTAGATCAGCAGGCAAGTCCGCCATTCCAAATTAATCTAACCTTTATTCTTGACCTTAATAATTGTAATCTTTTCGCTTGAAAATATTCTATAATGTAACTTAAATAAAAGATATTTTAAAGTTTTCCCCGTCATTATTTTATGGTTCCAAAAATCATTGCCGACCAGCTACTGTTTATTACTATATTTTTTTTTTTTTTTTTTTTACATTCCTATATTCACAGCGCCAGGCACTTAATGGTATCTCATATGCCGCTAATCATTTACCTCGTTCCAAAACCAGGAGTTTTTAAATATCTGTTGAACCTTCTTTTGATGGAGTCAGAAAGATTTGCAGGAATATTATTCCCAGGAAGATCGTTCCAGATAGAAGTGCAACACCAGATTAAGCTGCTTCTCAAGTGCTCGGTTCTCGGCGTGTCCTCCTTTAGACAATTGGACAGAGCTGGGTGCCTTCGTATCCGCCTTGACGGCTGGACAAAGGGGAACACAATACGAGAGAGCTCTTCTGAGGGACGCGAATTCATGTATTTTTAGAAAACAGCCATCGACGCAATATCAAACCTTCATTTAGAGGCTGGAGCGAGTCATGTGTAGAGGCAAAGCCCGCCCTATTTGCCCTATTCTGGATTATCTGGAATGTTGCAAACAGCGTTCTGGGAGCACCAACACATAGCTGGTATCTATATCCAGCTGGGGGTCTGATGCAGGACTTGTAGAGTGAGATAATCGAGCTGGATGGAAGAAAGTTTTTGCAGCGAAGAGTATCTCCCGGCTTTCTTGCGCAGGAGGTCCTCATCCAATCAAGGTGGTTATTCCAAGAGAAATCGGTGAAGAAATGAATCCCAGTTGAGGAAGCTCGTCAAATCTCTTTATAGTTTCATTTTTGAAAATGAAACTGGGGTGTTCATGTGGCACCTTTGATCAGGTAATAAGCAGCTCCTTTGTTTTCGATGCATTTAAGTTGACCATCCTCGCATCGGAGCACTCTTTGATTTTAAAAGATCCATCTGTAGGGAAATATCTGTAGGGACTCTTTGATTTTAAAAGATCCATCTGTAGGGAAATAGAGGCTTGTGTTGGGTCTTTGGGTTTTGGGATGGCGGAATGTGTCGTGGTATCGTCGGCAAAGCGATGCAGAGGACTTGCGAGGTTTTCTCTGATGTCGTTTATGTAGGTGAGGAAAAGCATAGATCCCAAGACATTCCCCCGGGCAACCCCTGCTTTCACTGAATATTCTCAGGAAGTAAAACCGTCGAGGACAACCCGCAGTGAACTATCAGAAAGAAAGCTCTCAATAACGTTTAACAGACACCCACAAACACCGTACGCATCGAGTTTTTTTTAGCAGACCACGGTTCCCTACTCTGTCTAAAACTTCAGCAATGTCGAATGACAATAGCCTAATCTTATACCCCACTGCCATAAGTTTGGTCCACTCCTGATGCTGGGCTACCAGGCAGTCTAATGTTGCATGTTTCCGGTGGAATCCATTTTAGCAATCGCCTAGATGGTTGTTTGATTCCAGTAACTGTTAGAATGTTTTATTGGAGACGCTGTTATAGACTTTGCCAACTCAAGAGAGGAGGCTAATAGACCTATGCGAGCCCACAATTGTTGGATTACCACCTGGCCTTAGGATGGGTATAACATGGGTGGACTTTTATGTTTGTGGGAAGGTTTCAAAGCGAAAGCATGCCCGGAAAAGCATTAAAAAGCACCAGCTAGTTCGGCACTACAGAATTTGAGCACAGTATTTGGTAAGTCCTCAGGACCTCTGGCTTTGGTCACATCAAGATGCCGCAAAATGGAAAGGATCTTAGAAGCATAAGAATGCACATGATCCAGGACAGTATTGGTTCGGTTGGAGAAATTTGGAACTTCTCAACCATCGTCGTCCAGATTCAAGAATTTGGCAAGAGCCTTAGCAAGAGCTTCAGCCTTTGCCTGTGGATCTTGCACCACAGTCCCATTAATCTGCAGGATAGAAATTGAAATCCCCTTGGACAACATTAAAGCCTCCTTGACAATTTTCCGCCAACTCTTTGCCGAAGCATGTTGAAGCTTGGTGGTGATTTTCACCTTATATTAAAATTGGGACTGTCGAGCCACATGAACTGCATCTTTGTGGTTTTTGATGAATGCAATTCTATCCTCTTCGCTATTTACAAGTAGCCATTGCCAGTGAGCCTTTTACTTTGCTCGGATAGTCTTCTTACACTGGGCGCTGAACCAAGGTTTGTCCTTACTGAACACCTGGATCCGCTTTGAAGGGATATATTTTTAAACGGAGTCAACTATGGCCTGCTGGTACTACTCTGCAGCTTTCTCTGGACCTTCAACGAGAAAGGCTCTCCGCTGTTGAGTACAAAGAGTGTTTTTCAAACCGTCTCAATCACCTCTTTTGTATTGCCAGATTGTTAGCTCATGCTTTATTGAAGGTGAAATACGAAGGTCCACGCACAATGACGGGAACATGGTCACTTGTAAACGCATGAACATTTACCTTAAAGAAGTTAGGGTGATCTGCAAGGAAACAGACAAGACGAGATGATCTGTTTGGGCCGTGATACGTATCTAAATTGACAGCAATCGTAAGCCTCTCGTACAAGAACCTGGTCAAATATTGTAGCCACTGTGAAATTTTGGTCAAAACAGTAAAACAAAACAAACGAAAATGTCTATCCAAATGGACTTTAACTCTTTAAAAGCACAACAGTATTTATTAGCTGCTCATCTATTAAAAATTTCGCTGCAATACAATATACCCTTATGTCCTGATTTATCATACTTTTGCAGCATCCTCTTTAAATTTCTGTGTACTGATGTAACTAAACACTTTTCTGGCCTCATATATAACTGTAATCCGATGTTCCATTCTGGTAAAAGCGGTTATGAAAAAAAATAGGACGTTCTGCTTCTTCCACATCGACGTCGAGCCAATTAAGGAATCTGAGAAGTAGAACTAGGGCATTAACTGTTATTTCTGACTTAATTTTGGGTGAGAAGCAACAGCCTCTATAAGTAAATGGCTAGAATTTCTAGAATTTTGGTAAATGGCTTCCTCTTCTTCCAGCATATTTTGGACTAGTGCCAGACAATCAATAAGAAAACTGTGACATTAAGCATTAGCTCGCTTCCATTATGGTTGACATATAACAATCTCTTCTGATAGAAGGCTTGATGAAAAAAGTCTAAGGACCCCTTCCACCAGAGAAGCGGGTTCGTCTTTTTGTCATCAAAACACAGTTTAAAGATACGCTTTCGCTCCCTACCAGGCTTTTTTGAAGACTAACGATCCTGTATTTTGTAACTATAAGACATAGCCCCTCCAAATTCTTTATTTTTCACAGAAATGAAGTCTATCTGGGCCCCAGAAAACCGCAAGAAGGACGCGTTTTATATATATCTGACAATCTATTGTAGTTGATGCCAGATTGTCAGTGATAATAAAAATGGAGAAACACCATCCTTCCACGAAGTTTTACGTATTATTATAAATATAAAAATACAACACAGATGGAGTGATAAAGAAAGAAAAGAAAAAAAAAACTTCTGACAAATACAAACAACACAAAGAAGAACTAATGAGAGAAAAAATATAAATAAGGGCAGTCATACATTGAAACAAACGCATGATCAACGAAGAACAATTTCAAAGGTGCTTTCACTAATAATCTGCCTCCAATATCTCTCGTTTCTTTTCTGCACCGCGGACGGTGGACTAGCAACTCCGTACCGCGAGGATAGGGAGGTGATAATGTGTATACGCCCTTTCGAGAATTCGAAAATGTATCTCAACTCTAAAAGCTGTTCTACTAATATCAACGATGTCATCCGCATAGGTAGCTAGCGAAACATCAATACCTTTAAATATACATGGGGTTAGAACTTACTGTTGCAGCACAATGCCAGTATTATTAAACAGGAACGGTGAAGTAACATCACCCTATTAATACCCCTTTTTTTACTGGAATTAAAGCAGTAAGTTCCACCATACCAGGTAAGATGGTGACCCTTACTCTGAAACTTAGCTTTTTTATGCATATCACGTATTGCTTTAATGGTGGAACTATTTACTCCACGCTTAGAAGCAGTCAATAAGATATACGAATGTACACCCGAGTCGAAGGCTCCAGATACGTCTAGCCCAGCGAAATATAATACCTCATTATTTTCATGAGCATGTAGAAGTAGATTAGCAATCAAATGGTGAGCATGATCGTGGCCTACTCATTTCTTGAAGCCGAATTTGTTATCCGGTGTATAACACTCTTAAGATATCTCATCAATAATTAATAATTCATAAACTTTGCACTAAACCAGTTACACCGTAATTGGCTTAAAAGAAGAACATTGGTCCGAGGGTTTTCCCCTTTTTAATACCGGCGTTATTACTCCAGTACAGAAATAAACAGGAACTATACCACAAAAGAATATCATCTGAAAGAGTAAGGTCATATGCTCAATCAGGAAAGGGAACCCACACCTTAGATGCTTTGCATAGAGGCCACCAACACCACGAAAAGTTTCCTTTTGTAGCTTTGAAATACACTCGGTAACCGCAGATCGAGTAATAATAAAACTGATCTGGTCAATTGACTGGCCCAAGCAATCATCAAGCTCCCTTTCATATTGATTTGACAACGATGGATCAGGCTCGAAAAAACTCACTTTTAAAATAATCATACCACTGGTCAATGGTAATTTTGACAGCATTATAGGCTTTTGAATTATCTTTTTTGAACACTTTCCATATGAAATTAGGATCACTTGTGGCTTTACTGGATAATTCAGCTACTGATTTAGCTTGGTGTTGCCTAAGCACTTTCGTGAAATGCCCCTTTGTTTTTAGACGAATTTCATTTACCGAACTTTCAAACAGCTTACCGCACTCCTTCCAGACATGAAACCAGAATTTTGATTTAGCGCAAGAATCAACGAGGTCAGGACTACATGATCAATTAAACTTCTCATTTCGGAGACGTACTCTTCTGATGGGAACACTAGCACGCTCAGCAGCACGTAGAACGTAAACAATCTCAGCGTAGTATATATTCAGCAAGGTTTGCTTCTCTGCAAAATTTAACCGGTTTTGATCTTTCCCAAAATAGAATCACAGACAGCCTGGAACGCAAACATATCTACACAAGCTCATTCGGTGGTATCATGCCATTTACTATCCTTGTCTGGACTTGGATCACCGGGCAAAATAAATTGAACAGGGAATATGTTACTGATAGGCATATGGTATAAGGTTTGAAAAGTCGAGATAATTTACGATCCGGAGTCTGGTTTCACATTCGGGAAACATATGAAAAAGTACAGAGACAAGGTACTGCAGGAGCTTTGGATATATATGAAACCTTGAGCATTCTCGACCTCCACGAGCTGAGGGTACATTCTACTCAGAATATTTGCACGACCGCTACTGTTTTCAGAAAGGTTACAGTACATTAGACGAGCAAGGATTACTGCTAGGTTTCTCACTTCACAATCTAACACGAGGGAGCTGAATAGGTGACAGGCTTGATCAAATTGTTTTTCTGATAGAGCATTATGGTAATCGGTGGGATGGGTAGACACTGACACCACGACAGAATCCTGAATTTTGACTGCCATAAAATAGTCACAGATGCGAAAGTGTTCGGGCATGAGGACACTTCTAGCAAGAATAGCAGTACCTCCACTCGGCCGACTTACCCAAGAGTATTTAGCGGCACGACTTATTACGAAAGTAGAAGCAACCGTGTTCAACAAACTTAGACTGTCGGCAGTGAGAAGGTGCTCTTAAAGGCAAAGTGTGTCATTTGCGTTACATAGAATTTGGATTATAGGTAATTTCACTGAGACACCTCCACTAATATTCCCTGATGTAACTCACAGACCAGTGTTCATTTTTAGGGATTTATAAGTTTCTCTGCGACATGGCATTTGTAGCCGTAACAAGGGTGATCAGTCTGGTTGCACACGGCTAACTGTATTTTATTTTGACAGGGGGTTTCCAGCTTATTTGAATGTCCAGTCTGCGCGCGGCGCGAACAGCAAGTAAGAGCTTTACAGTTCTGAGCAATGTGTCCATAAGCTTGGCAGTTGTAGCAGCGAGGAGGGAGAGGGAGAAACTCCTCGACGTGGATTCGCTCATACTCAATTATCACTGGCGAGGAAATGGTCACTATTAAGTCTACTCGACGAGAAAACCGAAGCTTGTAGGACCGAGTTTGCCGATTCGGGAGGCTTCGGTACAGTTAGTTATCAAGTTCTGCAACTTAACGTCAGTAACACTGTCAGGAACGAATTGGGCGATTCCGTAATACACTGGAACTTTTAGCTGTGGTCTTAGTGATTGGTCCTTAGATTTGATAGCATCAGCGACAGCAGTAGCCTCATTTTTATCACTTAAGACGAGGCGCCGAGTGTCTTTTCCTGGTCTAAGCTCAGCTACCTGCGAGTTAGAGTCACCATACAAGTTATCAATCAATATTTTGCGGCCCTTGGGGTCGTTGAGCTCTTCAGGAGGATTCTTTTATATGACGGCAAAAGAGGGTTTGGATGACTGTGTGGGGGCTTGAGACAAAGCAGGTAGCGGGTTGCGCATCGACAGGACGTAATTACAGAATTTGAGACATAGTTCGTTAACTTTACGAGTAAGTGTGGCACTTGATTCCCCTGTGACAATTGGTGCTTCAACAGGCTCGTACAGCACGAAATGCTAAGAAAGTAAGCTAAAACGTTGTTGTTAAAAAAATGTCCCCACCAGTTTTTGCAATATCCGCACGAACATTCCTGTATAAAAATTTCAAGACCGGAGACAATACAAGCAGCTGACTCTCCATTGTCTGTGCTATAAAACAGTTGAAAAAGCCCATGGGAACTGCCGGTACCCCAAACACCTTTCCTCAGCAGTTCAAGGATCAATATCCGGCCGGTACCGATGGGGCGCTCGTGTTTGTTCCTTGTCTGTTCTGCACAGGCTGTTACTGAATTAGCGACTATTTGGCTAATAAAGTATTTTCTAAATTTCAAACTAGAAAATCTTTGACACAAAAACGTCGGAACTGTTGGTGTTACCGTTTGAATGTGGGCGTAACTTAGAGCCTAGCCCCGAAAAAGAAAATATCCTTTGTCTGGGGTGTGCAGTCGTCGCACATTGAATGAAGACCATGCCAACGTCATCTACAACAGTTTTCAATTTTGTGGGCTTGAAAACTTGGGTCTATAAAATGAAGCTGAGACGATAAATAAAACAATGTAAATTATTTTCAAGGGCAAGATTATAATTTTCTGATACTTTTAGTGTAGAATACCACACAGAAACAACTCTGTCAAACTTAGTAAATTTATCAATCCTTTGAATCAGTATTTGCGGAGAAAGGACACTGGGAATACCGATTCTTGCTTGCAACTATAGAGTGTGATTGGGGCCCGATTACTAACACCTGTTGAGGTGCTGATGACGGTTCTTATTAAGGCTTTATTCAAATTTGAAATTTTTTTAAAATTTGATGAAAGCGAAAATTTCTTGTACAGACCAAAGAGCCCAAATATGGGATTTTCACGTTTACCTTACAAGAGCACGAGATGCTCCATGTTCGATCTCAAGTCTAATGTTACATGACCCCTATAAAGTTTGTTTTTAAGGCTACAAAATTTATGTTTCATATCTTGTTTATGTTATTGAATAGGCTAGAAAAAAAATTTCCATCTTGTGCTACAAAACTACAGACAATTTGAAGATTATAGAAGACTTTTTCTCCGTTGCTCGATCTTCATTAGAAAAAAAAAAAAATTCGTCTCTTGCTGTAATAAATAAAACAAAAACAAGTTTTTTAAACTGAAAGTAAGGAGCGACATTAAAACTTAAAACGAACAGAAATTATTCCGTATATGAAAGGGGCTGTCCCCTCCTCAACGCTTCGCTTTTTACGCTAAAGTTTTTTTTGTCTTAAAAAATAAAGTTGTGAGACAGAGTCAAACTTCAGCGCAAAGAGCGAGGCGTTGAGGAGGGGACAGCCCTTTCATATACGGAATAATTTCTGTTTGTTTTAAGTTTTAATGTCGCTCCTTACTTTTAGTTGAAAAAACTTGTTTTATTTTTATTTAATTTCTGATCGTTTTTTAGTTAATGCAGCTTTTATTTGCATAAAAATTTTACTTTTCTTTTGCTAAATGGATGTCTTTACAAATTAACTTACGTAACTAACTTCTATATTCGTATATTTTTCTTCTGGCAAAAAATACAAAGTTGCAGATTTTTGCAGATATGAGCATGAAACCTATGTAATAGGGTTTTCTGATACGCTGAATCTGACGGTGTGATTTTCATTAAAATTCTTTCACATTAAAATTCATTAAAATTCTTTCCTCCCTCTTTAAAAAATCAGGTACATTTTCTCAGGCTCGTAGCCTTTGATGAGTAATACTAAACTTAATAAAATTTATATATTTAGAATCAGCATTATAAACACATTCTTTTGATACATTTATTGACATCAAAATTCCGTTTTTAAAAGTTTCGATTACTATTGAGCCGTATCGCTTGTTTTTTTATTGTTTTCTTTCATTACGTATATGTTATTACGTATATGTTATTACGTATATGAGGGGGTTCTCCCCTTAGTCAATACCACGCTCTTTACATTAAAAGTTAAAAAAAAAATTGATTCACAAGCCCCAGAATCACAAAGGCCGTTTAATTAGAATAGATAGCTCTTTTGAAAGCACTAAAAAAAAACTGTAGCGTAAAGAGCGAGGTATTGACTTGGGGGAGAACACCCTCATATACGTAATAATTTCTGTTCGTTTTAAGTTCTAATATTCCTTCTTACATTTCAGTTGAAAAAACTTTTTCTTTTTTTTTATTTAATTTCTGATCGTTTTTTAATTAATGCTTGGAAATCCGGCGCCCCTTTCATAGAAATGTCCCTTACCCCAAAGAAACATCCTCCACAGAAATATTCTCCAGAGTAACCCCCTCCTCTAGCCCCCCCCCTTCCAGAAAAAATCCTTCCTGAAAATGGTTGTATACTTCCCAATAACCAATAAATAATGCTGGCAAGTCCGGCGCCCCCTTCATGGCAATTTCCCTTCCCCCATGAAAACTTCCTTCATGAACAGATCCTCCACCATAACCCCGACCCATCTTTCCCTCCCACTACCAGAAAAAAAACCTCCTGAAAACTTCTGTATACTTCCCAATAACCAATACTATATGTTAACATTGGGTAAAGTTCATAACTTTTAGCCCTCCCTCTGGGAACTTCGGGGGATTAAGTCATCCTAAAAGACATATTTATCATATTTTCGACCATGCTGAACAAAATGGCTATCTCAAAATTTTGATCGGGTGACTTTGGCAAAAACATAAGCGTGGGAGGGGGCCTAGTTGCCCTCCATTTTTTTTGGTCACTTAAAAAGGGCACTAGAACTTTTAATTTCCGTTCCAATGAGCCCTCCCATGATATTCTAGGACCACTGGGTCTATACGATCACCCCTGGGAAAAAAAAAAAAAACAAACAAACAAATAAACACGCTCCCGTGATCTTTCTTCTGGCAAAAAAAGTAAAATTCCACATTTTTGTAGATACGATCTTGAAACCTCTACAGTAGGGTTTTCTGATACGCTGAATCTCATGGTGTGATTTTCATGAAGATTTTATCGCTTTTAGTGGGTCTTTTCCCCTTTTTTTGAAAATCAGCCAAATTTTCTCAGGCGCGTAACTTTTGATGGGTAGCACTAAACTTGATAAAAGTTATATATTTGAAATCAGAATTGTAATCTGATTCTTTTGATATATCTATTGGTATCAAAAACCCGTTTTCTAGAGTTTCGGTTACCATTGAGCCGGGTTGCTCCTTACTTACAGTTCGTTACCACGAACTGTTTGACCGAACCACAAACGTCTCATAGCGATTTAATAATTATCGAGATACTACTGCCGATCTAAAACACAGTTGAATATTTCAGTTTCAATTTATTCAATCAAAATAATATTCATTATCTTTAATTAAAAAAGTTTTATCCCTTTTTTGACTTCCAAGAAAACTAAAATAAAAATTTAATAATCAAGCTCAGAAAAATTAAGATGTTTTCCTTGAGCATGTTCGGAGGATGGTATATGGTAGCTGGTTATGTCGTAATTAGGAGCTATAAAACAACTGATATTGTAAATAGCAGTAAGGTGATAATACTGAAAATCATATTTCTGTTTTAGAAAGTGGACGAATCTTTAGTAACTCTGAACATTACACAAAGCTGTTTTAATATAATTAATTAAAAAAACTTTTACCACAAACTAAGTTTTTCAAAGAATAGTAAAGAACTCCATTAAACGAAAATTAACAGATTTTAAATTAACTCCATTAAACAAATTTTTTTGCGAATGGTATCAAGTTTTCCATCTCAGGTCAACTAGACGAGGTATGAAACTAAATTAAACACTTCTATTTGTGTACAGATTTTTAAGAGGTTATATGTTGTTAAAAATTAATGAAAATTTTTCTTCAGCATACAAATAGCAGGCCAAACAATAAATCTTTAAAAAACGATAAGATTTAAAGTATTATTTTCTTTTTCTCAGAAAAAACTATGTCATTATAAAACGAACAGAGATTAATTAAAAAAAAAATTTCCGCAAAATAAGTTTTTCAAAGAAAAGTAAAGAACTCCATTAAACAAAAATGAGCAAAAATAAAATCAAATAATCTACTAAGCATGAAACTACCACAAATCAGCATCGATAAATAAATGAAACCCAAAACGAACAGAAATTACAATCAATAACCGAGTCAAACTCAAAACGAGCAGAAATTAACATAAGTTGAGCTCAAAACCCTTATGCCTTCCCAAGGCCAGAACTGAATTTGCACTTTACAGAGAAAATATAATTTTTTTTACTTTTTTAACTTTAATAAATCAAATAATATTAACATTTTGATTACTAAATATCAGTATATGTATATTAAACTGACAATAAACATTCATTTGTATTTTTTTTCAGTAAAGTGCAAATTATATTTTTGCCTTGGAAAGGCATAGTCGTTTTGTGTTTGACTCGGTTATTTATTTTAATTTCTGTTCGTTTTAGGTTTCATTTATTTATCGATGGTGGTTCGTGGTAGTTTCAAGCTTGGTAGATTATTTGATTTTATTTTTGCTCATTTTTGTTTAATAGAGTTCTTTACTTTTCTTTGAAAAACTTATTTTGCGGAATTTTTTTTTTAATTAATCTCTGTTCGTTTTATATTGACATAGTTTTTCTGAGAAAAAGAAAATAATACTTTAAATCTTATCGTTTTTTAAAGATTTATTGTTTGGCCTGCTATTTGTATGCTGAAGAAAAATTTTCATTAATTTTTAACAACATACAACCTCTTAAAAACCTGGACACAAATAGAAGTGTTTAATTTAGTTTCATATCTCGTCTAGTTGACCTGAGATGGAAAACTTGATACCATTCGCAAAAAAATCTGTTTACTTTCTTTGATAGCTTAGATACACTTACGCTATTTTGATTTGGTTAAATCTTAAGAGAAGAAGCAGCCCCAAAAGTTTGAACATAAGAACCTCAGTCGTTCTTGGGATACTACTGAGATGGCTTATTGGGAATTAGCATTAACACAGTGCATTTTGATTTAATCTTATGGCAACATTTAGTTTTTAAACATAAAGTCAAATGGGAGGATGGGGTTGGGAGGAGGATTAGTTTTCCTCCAATCATTTTCTACTATTAAAAAGGGCATCAGCCCTTTCTATTTTAAATTGAATGAGCCGTTTTCAGAGTTACTACGACAACTCCTTCGATACAAAGTTCCCTGGTCTAAACAACAACAACAACAAAAAAATAATACATTATACCCAAATCGATCTTTACTATAAAGATGTCAAGACTTCCAATCACTTTCGACTATTAAAAAGGCCACTAACCCTTTCAATTTCCAACCGAGTGAACCCTTTTTGAGTTTCTACGACAACACTTCGTATAAACACCTTGTATACCCCCAGGGCATAAATTACAACTCTTACCCTAAGGGCTGTGAGGGTGATTGTCATCCTCTAAGAACTAATTTCCAGAACTTTCAACTATGTTAAACAGAATGGCTATCTCAAAATTTTGATTTGATGAGTCTGGGAAAATTGTGGGCGTGAGAGGGGCGTTAGTCTTTCTCCAATTACTTTCAACTATTAAAAAAAGACACTAGCCCTTTCAATTTCCAATCAAATAAGCCCATTTGAAGTTTCTACGACAAAGCTTTCAATAAAAACCTTATATATCCCCAGGGCATAACTTACAACCCTCTCCCTGAGGGCTGGGGGGGGGTGTCATTCTCAGAGACCAGAACTTTCTACTACGTTGAACAAAATGGCTATCTGAAAATTTTGATTGGATGTGTTTGGGAGAATGGTGGGCGTGAGAAAGGGGTTAGTTACCGTCCAATCACTTTCAACTATTAAAAAGGGCACTAGCCCTCTCAATTTGAAATTGAATGAGCCCCTTTTGAAGTTTTTACGACAACTCTATCATTAAAAACTTTATATACCCAAAGGGCATAACTTACAACCTTCGCCCTGGGGACTCTGGGGGGTTTGTCAACCTTAAATACCTAATTTTCAGAACTTTCAACTACGTTGAACAAAATGGCTATCTCTAAACTTTGATTGAATGTGTTTGGGGAAATAGAGGGCGTAAGAGGGGGGTTAATTACTCTCCACTCACTTTCGACTATCAAAAAGGGCAATTTCAATTTCCAATCAAATGAGCCCCTTTTGAAATTCCTGCAACAACTTTCTATATAAACCTTATATGCCCCCAGGGCATAACTTACAACCTTTGTACAAAAAGCTTTAAGGTGATTACCATCATAAAATACACAATGTTCAGAAATTTCAACTGTGTTGAACTGCATGGACGACTAAATATTTTGATATTATATATGTTTGAACATAGTGGGCGCGTGAGGGGTGTTACTAGCTCAACAATTAGTGATGAATCTTAAAAGTATAATAGCCCTTTCAATTTTCAACTGAGTGAGCCCTTTTGGATGATTATACAACATCGCTTTCAATAAAAACCTTGCATGCTCCCAGGGTATAACTTAAAACCCTTGCCCCGAGGGTTGTGGGGTGGATGGGTTGTCATTCTTAAAGACCTAATTTTCAAAACTTTCAACTGCGTTGAATAAAATGGCTATTTACAAATGTTGATTGGATGTGTTTGGGGAAAAGGTGCGCTTGAGAGGGGGTTAGGCGGTCCTAAATTAATTACAACTCTTGAAATAAGCACAAGCTCTTACATTTTATACTTGAATATGCCGCGTTTGAAGTTTCTGCGAAACAGATATCAACAGAAACCTTATAAGCCCCCAGGGCATAACTTAAAACCCTTGCCCTGAAGATTGTGGGGGTAGTGTCCTGCTTAAAGTAACTTCCTGAACTTTAAACTGTGTGGAACAAAATGGCTATCTAAAAATTTTGATTGGATATGTTTGGGGAAATGGTGGGCGAAGAAGGGGTGTTGGTTGCCTTCCAATCACTTTCGACTATTAAAAAGAGCCCGAGCCATTTCAATTTCCAATCGAATGAGCCTTTTTTGAAGTTTTTACGACAACGCGTACTATAAAAACCTTATATGCCCCCAGGGCATAACTTACAACCCTTGCCCTGAGGGCTGTGGGGGAGTGTACTCCTAAAAAACAAAATTTCTATCTGAAAATCCAAAACACTGAACAAAATGGTTATCTAAAAATTTTGATTCCATGTGTTTGGGGAGAAAGTGAGTGACAGAGGGGGGCTAGTTGCCCTCAAATCGCTTTCGACTATTAAATAGGGTCCTAGACCTTGGAATTTCAAATCGAATGAGCACTGTTTCAAGTTTCTACGACAAAGATTTCAATAAAAACTTATATGCCCCCAGGGCATAACTTATAACTCTTGCTCTGAAGACTGTGAGGGGAGTGTCCTGTTCAAAGGTATAATTACCTGAACTTTAACTGCGTGGAATAAAATGGCTATTTCAAAATTTTGATTGGATGTGTTTGGGGAAATGGTGGGCGTGGAAGGGGTGTTAGTTGACTTTCAATTGCTTTCGACTATTAGAAATGACACTAGCCATTTCAGTTTCCAATCGAATGAGCCCTTTTTAAAGTTTCTACAACAACGCGTTCAATAAAAACTCGTTCTATGCCCCCAGGGCATAACTTACAATCCTTCTCCTGAAGGCTGTGAGGGGGTTGTCATCCTCAAAGACCTAATTTCCAGAACTTTGAACTGCGTTTAACAAAATGGCTATCTCAAAATTTTGATTGGATGTGTTTGGGGAAAAGGTGGGCGTGAGAGGGGGGTTAGTTACCGTTCAATCACTTCTAACTATTAAAAAAGGCACTAGCCCTTATAATTTCCAATCGAATGAGTCTTTTTTGAAGTTTCTATGACAAAGCCTTCTATAAAAACCTTATATGCCCCCCGGGCATAGCTTACAACCTTTCCCCCGAGGGTTGTGGGGGAGTGTCCTCCTCAAAAACATATTTTCTATCCGGAAATCAAATACGCTGAACAAAATGGCTATTTCAAAATTTTGATTAGATGTGTGTGGGGGAATGATGGGCGTGGGGGGGCTAGTTGCCCTCTAATCACTTTCGACTATTAAAAAGGGCACTAGCCCTTTCCAATCGAATGAGCCTTTCTTGAAGTTTCTACGGCAACGCCTTCTATAAAAACCTTGTATAACCCCAGGGTATAAATTAAAACCTTTGCCCCAAGGGTTGTAGGGGAGTGTCCTCCTCAAAAACATATTTTCTATCTGGAAATCAACTACGCTGAACAAAAATGGCTGTCTCAAAATTTTGATTGGATTTTTTTGGGGGAATAGTGGGTGCGGGGGGGGGATAGTTGCCCTCTAATCACTTTCGACTATTAAAAAGGGCACTAGCCCTTTGAATTTCCAATCGAATGAGCCTTTCTTGAAGTTTCTACGGCAACGCCTTCTATAAAAACCTTGTATAACCCCAGGGTATAAATTAAAACCTTTGCCCCAAGGGTTGTAGGGGAGTGTCCTCCTCAAAAACATATTTTCTATCTGGAAATCAACTACGCTAGTAGAAGGGCCTTATTGACTCCCACGATGACCACGTGGTTTATGGTTTTCTCAGTGAGAATGAAAAAACAGATGAAATTCTCACTTGAAAAACCATGAATTTTGAAGCAATTAGTTAATTATAAATTTTAATACCAAGACTTTTTACTAATTTATGGGTTGTGTGGTTGTTTTTCAAGTTATTATTTAATAATTTTGTCAAATTTCATGGATTTTAAAGTGAGAATTTCATAATTGTGACTTATTTCATGGTTTTTCAAGTGAGAATTTCATAAATGTGACAAAATTCATGGTTTTTCAAGTGAGAAAATTCATGGTTTTTCAAGTGAGAATTTCATAAATGTGACAAAATTCATGGTTTTTCAAGTGAGAATTTCATAAATGTGACAAAATTCATGTTTTTCCAAGTGAGAAAATTCCTGTTTTTTCATTCACACTGAGAAAACCATAAACCACGTGGTGCTGTCACGAGTCAGAACACCTGTGCTGTCGACCTCAATTCACCTATCGTGAATCAATAATTCCACTTAGAAACAACAAATTAATTTTCCCTTTCTTGACAGATCAATCAATCAATGACATCATCTGTCAGACTTTAAAAATTTTCGCCTAGGAACATTTCTCCAGGAATAGATCCAAAATCATTAATGTCTTTGCCTCGGGAACAGTTCTACTGGTCGAACTCCAAAGGATATTAATAACCACAGGCCATGGAAACAATTAGGCAAGAAACATCTTAGCGATGAATTGTTTTAGCGCGCGAAAAGGTTTCCAAATAATTTGAAATGCATTGACGCAGAGATGCCAATAACAAAGGAACACGCTGAATTTGCGTTTAGGGATTATTTGGGCGAAACCGTTTTAGACAGGTTATGGAACTATTTCGGTGAAACAGATAGAGACATTTTAAAAGAAGATTTTTGAAGAGATTTTGGAGGAGGTTTTGAGTGTGGTCGTTATAATACACAAGTTTCAATTGAACAGTGTTGTGAGGTCCTCTACCACAACCCCAAAGGTTACGATACCCCTACCACAACCCCGCAGGAAGCCCCCGGGCCGCAAAGGGTCTCTGGGCCTCCACAGGACCCCCCCCCCCGGACCCCCAAAGACCCTCACCCAGTTCCCCAAAGGTCCCCAGGCACCCAAAGGGCCCCAGACCCTAAACAGGCCAGACCCGAGCCCCAAAGGCCCTCCCCGGTCCCCAAAGGTCCACCAGACCCCCCAAAGCCCTCCCCCGGCCCCCAACGTACAACCGACCACCAAAAGCCCTCCCCCGGTCCCCCAACGCCCTCCTCCCGGCCCCCCAGGCCCTCACCCGTCTCCCCGGGCCCCCCCCGGGTCCCCAGGACTCTAACCATACACCCAACGCACCCTCCCGTCCTAAACTGTCCTCCAGACTCCCACCCGCCCTCTCCCCGCCCCCCAAGGTCCACCCGGCACCCAAAGGGCCCCCAGACCCGCACACTCCACGCCCCGCGCCCCCCCACGTCCGCCCTCAGTCCCAAAAGGCCCTCTCCCGGGCCCCCAGGGCCACCAGGCACCCCAAGGGCCCCAGACCCTAAAAAGACCATCCCCGAGCCCCCCAACGGCCCTCACCTGTACCCAAAGGCCCACCCGACCCCCCAACGCCCTCCCCCGGTCCCCAACGGCCCTCCCCGGCCTCCCCGGGCTCCCCCCGGGCCCCGAGGTCGCTCCCCCAACCCAGAAGGACGCCACCGGGCCTCACAGGTCCCCCAGGCTCCCAAAGGACCCACTCGACCCCCACAGGCCCTCACCTGGTCCCCACCGGACCACCGGGCTCCCACAGGGACCCCAGGACCCCCACAGGGTCACCCGGCCCCCAAAGATCCTCCACCGGGCCGCAAGGGTCGCCCAGACCCCCCACGGACCCCCCGAGCCCCCAAAAGGCCCAAACGGTGCACAAGGGTCCCCCGGACCCCCCCAGGCCGCCACCCGGTCCGCAAAGGTCCACCGGGCTCCCAAAGGCCCAGTCGGTCCTCACGGACCCTCTCAGACGTGCAAAGACCCTCCCCAGACCCCCAAAGGCTCATCCCGGTCCCCCAAGGTCCCCTCAGGCGCCCATATGACCACTCCACCCCACCCGGGCCCCTGGATCCCCCAACGCCCTCCCCCGCCCCCTCCAAAGAACCCCCTCTCCAATTTTAACACATTTTATTGCGTTATTATCTCCTTTTAGAACACGTTCCTTTCATAATGTCCCTCCTAAACCCATTTTCCAACTTGAAGTACTTATCTTTTTCACCCACTTTCTCAATGAAAAAGAAATTAGTTTTTAATCAATTCTAATTTTCCAAATAATATAAAAATTTTCCACTTTAGTTCAGATCTGTCTCGAAGAGATGAAAAATTTAAAATACTGTTCCAAATTTTTCGCTGAAGATAAAAAAAGTTCAAGTTTTCTTCTGAATTTTACCAAAGAACGTGCTCCAATTCTAATTTCTCCAGAGAAAACAAAATCTTCCACTTCAGTTCTTTATTTCACAAAGACATAAAGAAATTTAAAGTTCAAGTCTAAATTTTTCGGTGGAAGATGGAAAAAGCAATACCACACTTGTGAATATTTTCCCGGAAGATAAAAAGATCTAGTTCAATTTACAGTTTCCTCAATGAAGTCAAGGAAAGTTCAAGTTCTCTTCTGAATTTTACCAAAGAACACGCTTCAATTCTAATTTTTTCAGAGAAAACAAAAATCTTCCACTTCAGTTCTTTATTTCAAAAAGACATAAAGAAATTTAAAGTACAATTCTAAATTTTTAGGTGGAAGATAGAAAAAGCAATACCATACTTGTGAATATTTTCCCGGAAGATAAAAAGTTCTAGTTCAATTTACAGTTTCCTCAACGAAGTGAAGAAAGGTTCAAGTTCTCTTCTGAATTTTACTAAAGAACACGCTTCAATTCTAATTTCACCAGAGAAAATAAAAATCTTCCACTTCAGTTCTTTATTTCACAAAGACATAAAGAAATTTAAATTTCAATTCTAAATTTTTCGGTGGAAGATAGAAAAAGCAATACCATACTTGTGAATATTTTCCCGGAAGATAAAAAGTTCTAGTTCAATTTACAGTTTACTCAACGAAGTGAAGAATGGTTCTAGTTCTCTTCTGAATTTTACCAAAGAACACACTTCAATTCTAATTTTTACAGATAAAAAAAAAATCTTCCACTTCAGTTCTTTATTTCACAAAGACATAAAGAAATTTAAATTTCAATTCTAAATTTTTATGTGGAAGATAGAAAAAGCAATACCATGCTTGTGAATATTTTCCCGGAACATAAAAAGTTCTAGTTCAATTTAAAATTTCCTCAATGAAGTCAAGTAAAGTTCAAGTTCTCTTCTGAATTTTACCAAAGAACACGCTTCAATTCTAATTTTTTCAGAGAAAAAAAAAATCTTCCACTTCAGTTCTTTATTTCACAAAGACATAAAGAAATTTAAAGTACAATTCTACATTTTTCGTTGGAAGATAGAAAAAGCAATACCATACGTGTGTATATTTTCCCGTAATATAAAAAGTTCTAGTTCAATTTACAATTTCCTCAAAGAAGTCAAGGAAATTTCAAGTTCTTTTCTGAATTTTACCAAAGAACACGCTTCAATTCTAATTTTTTCAGAGAAAACAAAAATCTTCCACTTCAGTTCTTTATTTAACAAAGACATAAAGAAATTTAAAGTACAATTCTAAATTTTTCGGTGGAAGATAGAAAAAGCAATACCATACTTGAGAATATTTTCCCGGACGATAAAATGTTCTAGTTCAATTTAAAATTTTCTCAAATAAGTGAAGAAAATTTCAAGTTCTCTTCTGAATTTTACCAAAGAATAAAATTCAATTCTAATTTCTTCAGAGAAAATAAAAATCTTCCACTTCAGTTCTTTATTTCACAAAGACATAAAGAAATTCAAAGTTCAATTCTAAATTTTTCGGTGAAAGATAGAAAAAGTAATACCATACTTGTGAATATTTTCCCGGAAGATAAAAAGTTCTATTTCAATTTACAGTTTCCTCAATGAAGTCAAGGACAGTTCAAGTTCTCTTCTGAATTTTACCAAAGAACACGCTTCAATTCTAATTTTTTCAGAGACAACAAAAATCTTCCACTTCAGTTCTTTATTTCACAAAGACATAAAGAAATTTAAAGTACAATTCTAAATTTTTCGGTGGAAGATAGAAAAAGTAAGACCATACTTGTGAATATTTTCCCGGAAGATAAAAAGTTCTAGTTCAATTTAAAATTTTCTCAACGAAGTGAAGAAAAATTCAAGTTCTCTTCTGAATTTTACCAAAGAATAAAATTCAATTCTAATTTCACCAGAGAAAATAAAAATCTTCCACTTCAGTTCTTTATTTCACAAAGACATAAAGAAATTTAAAGTTCAAGTCTAAATTTTTCGAAGGAAGATAGAAAAAGCAATAACATACCTGTGAATATTTTCACAGAAGATAAAAAGTTATATTTAAATTTACAATTTAATCAATTAAGTAAATGAAAGTTAAAGCTATCTTATGAATTTTACAAAAGAATAAAATTAAATTATAATTTAAACAGAGAAAACAAAAATATTCAACTAAAGTTATTTATTTGAAAAAGAAATAAATAAATTTAAAGTTCAATTCTAAATTTTTCGGTGGAAGATAGAAAAAGTAATACAATACTTGTGAATATTTTCCCGGAAGATAATAAGTTCTAGTTCAATTTACAATTTCCTCAATGAAGTCAAGGAAAGTTCGAGTTCTCTTCTGAATTTTACCAAAGAACAAAATTCAATTCTAATTTCACCAGAGAAAATAAAAATCTTCCACTTCAGTACTTTATTTCACAAAGACATAAAGAAATTTAAAGTTCAATTCTAAATTTTTCGGTGGACGATAGAAAAAGTAATAACATACTTGTGAATATTTTCACGGAAGATAAAAAGTTCTATTTCACTTTAAAATGTCATCAATGAAGTAAAGGAAAGTTCAAGTTCTCTTCTGAATATTACAAAATAACACTAGTCAATAATAATATTTTCAGATACAACAAATATCCTACACTATAGTTATTTATTTCACAATGACATAAAGAAATTTAAAGTACAATACTAAATTTTTCGGAGGACGATAGAAAAAGCACTACCATCCTTGTGAATATTTTCCCGGAAGATAAAAAGTTCTAGTTCAATTTAAAATTTCCTCAACGAAGTGAAGAAAAGTTCAAGTTCTCTTCTGAATTTTACCAAAGAACAAAATTCAATTCTAATTTCACCAGAGAAAAGAAAAATCTTCCACTTCAGTTCTTTATTTCACAAGGACATAAATAAATTTAAAGAAAAATTCTAAATTTTTCTGTGTAAGATAGAAAAAGTAATAACATACTTGTGAATATTGTCCCGGAAGATAAAAAGTTCTAGGTCAATTTACAAGTTACTCAATGAAGTGAAGGAAGGTTCGAGTTCTCTTCTGAATTTTACAAAAGAACATTATTCAATTCTAATGTATTCAGAGACAACAAAAATCATCCACTTCAGTTCTTTATTTCAAAAATACATAAAGAAATTTAAAGTTCAATTCTAAATTTTTCGGTGGAAGATAGAAAAAGTAATACCATACGTGTGAATATTTTCCCGGAAGATAATAAGTTCTAGTTCTATTTACAGTTTACTCAAAGAAGTGAAGAAAATTTCAAGTTCTCTTCTGAATTTTACCAAAGAACAAAATTCAATTCTAATTTCACCAGAGAAAATAAAAATATTCCACTTCAGTTCCTTATTTCACAAAGACATAAAGAAATTTAAAGTTCAATTCTAAATTTTTCGGTGGACGATAGAAAAAGTAATACCATACTTGTGAATATTTTCCCGGAAGATAAAAAGTTCTAGTTCAATTTACAGTTTCCTCAATGAAGTCAAGGAAAGTTCAAGTTCTCTTCTGAATTTTACCAAAGAAAAAAATTCAATTCTAATTTCACCAGAGAAAATAAAAATCTTCCACTTCATTTATTTATTTCAAACAGACATAAATAATTTTAAAGTACATTTCTAATTTTTAGGTGGGAGATAGAAAAAGTAATACCATACTTGTGAATATTTTCACGGAAGATACAAAGTTCTAGTTCAATTTAAAGTTTCCTCAATGAAGTCAAGGAAAGTTCAAGTTCTCTTATGAATTTTACTAAAGAACAAAATTCAATTCTAATTTAACCAGAGAAAATAAAAATCTTCCACTTAATTTCTTTATTTCACATAGACATAAATTAATTTAAATTACAATTCTAATTTTTCGGTGGAAGATAGAAAAAGTAATACCATACTTGTGAATATTTTCCCGGAAGATAAAAAGTTCTAGTTCAATTTACAGTTTCCTCAATGAAGTCAAGGAAAGTTCTAGTTCTCTTCTGAATTTTACCAAAGAACACGCTTCAATTCTAATGTTTTCAGAGAAAACAAAAATATTCCACTTCAGTTATTTATTTCACAAAGACATAAAGAAATTTAAAGTACAATTCTAATTTTTCGGTGGAAGATAGAAAAAGCAATACCATACTTGTGAATATTTTCCCCGGAATATAAAAAGTTCTAGTTCAATTTACAATTTCCTCAAAGAAGTGAATTAATGTTCAAGTTCTCTTCTGAATTTTACTAAAGAACAAAATTCAATTCTAATTTCACCAGAGAAAATAAAAATATTACACTTCAGTTCTATATTTCACAAAGAAATAAAGAAATTTAAATTTCAATTCTAATTTTTTCGTTGGAAGATAGAAAAAGTAATACCATACCTGTGAATATTTTCACGGAAGATAAAAAGTTCTAGTTCAATTTTAAATTTTCTCAACGACGTCAAGGAAAGTTTAAGTTCTCTTCTGAATTTTCTCAATGAACACACTTCAATTCTAATTTCTCCAGAGAAAAAAAAAATCTTCCACTTCATTTCCTTATTTCTCAAAGACATAAAGAAATTAAAAGTTCAATACTAAAAGTTTCGCTGGAAGATAGAAAAAGTAAGACATGACTTGTGAATATTTTCACTGAAGATAAAAAGTTCTAGTTCAATTTAAAATTTTCTCAACGAAGTCAAGGAAAGTTCAAGTTCTCTTCTGAACTTTACCAAAGAACACGCTTCAATTCTAATTTTTCAGAGAAAACAAAAATCTTCCACTTCAGTTCTTTATTTCACAAAGACATAAAGAAATTTAAAGTTCAATTCTAATTTTTCGGTGGGTGATAGAAAAATTAATGCCATACTTGTGATTATTTTCACGGAAGATAAAAAGTTCTACTTCAATTTCAAATTTCCCCGGAAGATAAAAAGTTCTAGTTCAACTTGCTATTATCTTTGTGAAAACACGCAAACTCAGAAAAAATGCTCAATGTTCCTTTAGTACCTATGCAATTAGACTAAAAATGAAGATATTTATGCAGAGTTTCAACTCGCTATGGCTAAGTTCGCTAAAAACAAGCTATTTTCTTGCGAAAACACACAAAATCAGAAAAAATGTTCAATGTTCCTTAAGCACCTACTCAATTAGGCTTAAATGAAGATATTTATGCAGAGTTTCAAGTCGATATGGCTAAGTTTGCTAAAAACAAGCTATTTTCTTGCGAAAACACACGAAATCAGAAAAAATATTGTTAGGTTAGGTTAAGTTAGATTAGGTTAGGTTAGCCTACGTACGCGAGCATATAGGTTAAGTTAGGTTAGATTAATTTAGATTAGGTTAAGTTATGTTTGGTTAGGTTAGATTAAGTTAGGTTAGGCTAGGTTAGCCTACGTACGCGTTAGATTAAGTTAGGTTAGGTTAAGTTAGGTTAGGCTAGGTTAGCCTACGTACGCGCGCGTACGTAGGCTAACCTAGCCTAACCTAACTTAACCTAACCTAACTTAATCTAAAGCGTACGTAGTCTAACCTAGCCTAACCTAACTAAATCTAACCTAACCTAAAATAACTTAACCTAATCTAACTTAATATAACCTCAATTAACCTATATTAGCGAGTACTAAGGCTAACATAAACTCACCTAAATTAACCTAACCTAACAATAATTTTTCTGATTTCGTGTGTTTTCGCAAGAAAATAGCTTGTTTTTAGCAAACTTAGCCATATCGAGTTGAAACTCTGCATAAATATCTTCATTTAAGCCTAATTGCGTAGGTGTTAAGGAACATTGAACATTTTTTCTGATTTTGTGTGTTTTCGCAAGAAAATAGCTTGTTTTTATCGAACTTAGCCATAGCGAGTTGAAACTCTGCATAAATATCTTCATTTTTAGTCTAATTGCATCGGTACTAAAGGACCATTGAACATTTTTTCTGAGTTTGTGTGTTTTCACAAAGATAATAGCAAGTTGAACTAGAACTTTTATCTTCCGGGAAATTTAAAATTGAAGTAGAACTTTTATCTTCCGTGAAAATAATCACAAGCACGGTATTAATTTTTCTATCACCCACCGAAAAATTAGAATTGAACTTTAAATTTCTTTATGTCTTTGTGAAATAAAGAACTGAAGTGGAAGATTTTTGTTTTCTCTGAAAAAATTAGACTTGAATAGTGTTCTTTGGTAAAGTTCAGAGAGAACTTGAACTTTCCTTGACTTCGTTGAGAAAATTTTAAATTGAACTAGAACTTTTTATCTTCCGTGAAAATATTCACAAGTGTGGTATTACTTTTTCTATCTTCCATCGAAAATTTTAGAATTGAACTTTGAATTTCTTTATGTCTTTGCGAAATAAGGAACTGAAGTGGAAGATTTTATTTTCTCTGGAAAATTAGAATTGAAGTGTGTTCATTGAGAAAATTCAGAAGAGAACTTGAACTTTCCTTGACTTCGTTGAAAAATTTTAAATTGAACTAGAACTTTTATCTTCCGTGAAAATATTCACAGGTATGGTATTACTTTTTCTATCTTCCACCGAAAAATTTAGAATTGAACTTTAAATTTCTTTATGTCTTTGTGAAATAGAGAACTGAAGTGGAAGATTTTTATTTTATCTGGTGAACTTAGTATTGAAGTTTGTTATTTAGTAAAATTCAGAAGAGAACTTGAACTTTTCTTCACTTCGTTGAGAAATTGTAAATTGAACTAGAACTTTTATTTTCCGGGAAAATATTCACAAGTATGGTATTGCTTTTCTATCTTCCACCGAAAAATTAGAATTGTACTTTAAATTTCTTTATGTCTTTGTGAAATAAAGAACTGAAGTGGAAGATTTTTGTTTTCTCTGAAAAATTAGAATTGAAGCGTGTTCTTTGGTAAAATTCAGAGAGAACTTGAACTTTCCTTGACTTCATTGAGAAACTGTAAATTGAACTAGAACTTTTTATCTTCCGGGAAAATATTCACAAGTATGGTATTACTTTTTCTATCTTCCACCGAAAAATTTAGAATTGAACTTTAAATTTCTTTATGTCTTTGTGAAATAGAGAACTGAAGTGGAAGATTTTTATTTTCTCTGGTGAAATTAGAATTGAATTTTGTTCTTTAGTAAAATTCAGAAGAGAACTTGAACTTTCCTTGACTTCATTGAGAAACTGTAAATTGAACTAGAACTTTTTATCTTCCGGAAAATATTCACAAGTATGGTATTACTTTTTCTATCGACCACCGAAAAATTAGAATTGTACTTTAAATTTCTTTATGTCTTTTTGAAATACAGAACTGAAGTGGAAGATTTTTGTTGGCTCTGTTGAAATTAGAATTGAATGTTGTTCTTTGGTAAAATTCAGAAGAGAACTTGAACTTTCCTTGACTTCATTGAGGAAACTGTAAATTGAACTAGAACTTTTTATCTTCAGTGAAAATATTCACTAGTATGGTCTTACTTTTCTATCTTCCACCGAAAAATTTAGAATTGAACTTTAAATTTCTTTATGTCTTTGTGAAATAAAGAACTGAAGTGGAAGATTTTTATTTTATCTTGTGAAATTAGAATTGAATTTTGTTCTTTGGTAAAATTCAGAAGAGAACTTGAATTTTTCTTCACTTCGTTGAGAAAACTGTAAATTGAACTAGAACTTTTTATCTTCCGGGAAAATATTCACAAGTATGGTATTACTTTTTCTATCTTCAACCGAAAAATTTAGAATTGAAATTTAAATTTATGTATGTCTTTGGGAAATAAAGAACTGATGTGGATGTTTTTTGTTTTCTCTGACAAAATTAGAATTGAAGCATGTTCTTTGGTAAAATTCAGAAGAGAACTTGAACTTTCCTTGACTTCGTTGAGGAAATTGTAAATTGAACTAGAACTTTTATCTTCCGGGAAAATATTCACAAGTATGGTATTACTTTTTCTATCTTCCATCGAAAAATTTAGAATTGAACTTTAAATTTCTTTATGTCTTTGTGAAATAAAGAACTGAAGTGGAAGATTTTTATTTTCTCTGGTGAAATTAGAATTGAATTTTGTTCTTTGGTAAAATTCAGAGAGAACTTGAACCTTTCTTCACTTCGTTGAGAAAATTTTAAATTGAACTAGAACTTTTATCTTCCGGGAAAATATTCACAAGTATGGTATTGCTTTTTCTATCTTCCTCCGAAAAATTTAGAATTGTACTTTAAATTTCTTTATGTCTTTGTGAAATAAAGAACTAAAGTGGAAGATTTTTGTTTTCTCTGAAAAAATTAGAATTGAAGCATGTTCTTTGGTAAAATTCAGAAGAGAACTTGAACTTTCCTTGACTTCATTGAGGAAATTTTAAATTGAAATAGAACTTTTATCTTCCGTGAAAATATTCACAAGTATGGTATTACTTTTTCTATCTTCCACCGAAAAATTTAGAATTGAACTTTAAATTTCTTTATGTCTTTGTGAAATAAAGAACTGAAGTGGAAGATTTTATTTTCTTTGGTGAAATTAGAATTGAATTTTGTTCTTTGGTAAAATTCAGAAGAGAACTTGAACTTTCCTTGACTTCATTGAGAAATTGTAAATTGAACTAGAACTTTTATCTTCCGGGAAAATATTCACAAGTATGGTATTACTTTTTCTATCTTCCACCGAAAAATTTAGAATTGAACTTTAAATTTCTTTATGTCTTTGTGAAATAAAGAACTGAAGTGGAAGATTTTTATTTTCTCTGGTGAAATTAGAATTGAATTTTGTTCTTTGGTAAAATTCAGAGAAACTTGAACTTTCCTTGACTTCATTGAGGAAATTGTAAATTGAACTAGAACTTTTTATCTTCCGGGAAAATATTCACAAGTATGGTATTACTTTTTCTATCTTCCTCCGAAAAATTTAGAATTGAACTTTAAATTTCTTTATTTCTTTGTGAAATAAAGAACTGAAGTGGAAGATTTTTATTTTCTCTGGTGAAATTAGAATTGAATTTTATTCTTTGGTAAAATTCAGAAGAGAACTTGAATTTTTCTTCACTTCGTTGAGAAAATTTTAAATTGAACTAGAACTTTTTATCTTCCGGGAAAATATTCACATGTATGGTATTGCTTTTTCTATATTCCTCCGAAAAATTTAGAATTGAACTTTAAATTTCTTTATTTCTTTGCGAAATAAAGAACTGAAGTGGAAGATTTTCTTTTTCTCTTAAAAAATTAGAATTGAAGCATGTTCTTTGGTAAAATTCAGAAGAGAAATTGAAATTTCCTTGAATTCATTGAGTAAATTGTAAATTGAACTAGAAATTTTTATCTTCCGGGAAAATATTCACAAGTATGGTATTACTTTTTCTATCTTCCACCGAAAAATTTAGAATTGTACTTTAAATTTCTTTATGTCTTTGTGAAATAAGGAACTGAAGTGGAAGATTTTTATTTTCTCTGGTGAAATTAGAATTGAATTTTATTCTTTGGTAAAATTCAGAAGAGAAATTGAATTTTTCTTCACTTCTTTGAGAAAATTTTAAATTTAACTAGAACTTTTTATCTTCCGGGAAAATATTCACAAGTATGGTATTTCTTTTTCTATCTTCCACCGAAAAATTTAGAATTGTACTTTAAATTTCTTTATGTCTTTGTGAAATAAAGAACTGAAGTGGAAGATTTTTGTTGTCTCTGAAAAAATTAGAATTGAAGCGTGTTCTTTGTTAAAATTCAGAATAGAACTTGAACTTTACTTGACTTCTTTGAGTAAATTGTAAAATGAACTAGAACTTTTTATATTCCGGGAAAATATTCACAAGTTTGGTATTGATTTTTCTATCTTCCACCGAAAAATTTAGAATTGTACTTTAAATTTCTTTATGTCTTTGCGAAATAAAGAACTGAAGTGGAAGATTTTTGTTTTCTCTGAAAAAATTAGAATTGAAGCGTGTTCTTTGGTAAAATTCAGAAGAGAACTTGAACTTTCCTTGACTTCATTGAGGAAATTTTAAATTGAACTAGAACTTTTTATTTTCAGGGAAAATATTCACAAGCATGTTATTTCTTTTTCTATCTTACACCGAAAAATTTATAATTGTAATTTATATTTCTTTATGTCTGTGACATAAGGATCTGACGTGTAATATGTTTGTTTTCTCTGTAAAAATTAGAATTGAAGTGTGTTCTTTGGTAAAATTCAGAAGAGAACTTGAACCTTTCTTCACTTCTTTGAGGAAACTTTAAATTGAACTATAACTTTTTATCTTCCGGGAAAATATTCACAAGTATGGTATTGCTTTTTCTATCTTCCACCGAAAAATTTAGAATTGAACTTTAAATTTCTTTATGTCTTTGTGAAATAAAGAACTGAAGTGGAAGATTTTTTTTTTCACTGTTTAAATTAGAATTGAAGCGTGTTCTTTAGTAAAATTCAGAAGAGAACTTGAACATTTCTTCACTTCGATGAGGACACTGTAAATTGAACTAGAACTTTTTATATTCCGGGAAAATATTCACAAGTCTGGTATTGCTTTTTCTATCTTCCACCGAAAAATTTAGACTTTTACTTTAAATTTCTTTATGTCTTTGTGAAATAAAGACCTGAAGTGGAAGATTTTTTTTTTATATTAAAAAAATATATTTGAAGAGTGTTATTTTGTAAAATTCAGAAGAGAACTTGAACTGTCCTTGACTTCATTGAGGAAACTGTAAATTGAACTAGAACTTTTTATTTTCCGGGAAAATATTCACAAGTGTGGTATTGCTTTTTCCATCTTCCACCGAAAAATTTAGACTTGAACTTTAAATTTCTTTATGTCTTTGTGAAATAAAGAACTGAAGTGGAAGATTTTGTTTTCTCTGGAGAAATTAGAATTGGAGCACGTTCTTTGGTAAAATTCAGAAGAAAACTTGAACTTTTTTTATCTTCTGCGAAAAATTTGGAACAGTATTTTAAATTTTTCATCTCTTCGAGACAGATCTGAACTAAAGTGGAAAATTTTTATATTATTTTGAAAATTAGAATTGATTAAAAACTAATGTCTTTTTCATTGTGAAAGTGGGTGAAAAAGATAAGTACTTCAAGTTGGAAAATGGGTTTAGGAGGGACATTATGAAAGGAACTTGTTCTAAAATGATATAATAAAGCCATAAAAAGTGTTAAAAATGGAGAGGGGTTTTTGGGTGGGGGCCGGGGGGGGGTTTGGGGGATCCAGGGGCCCTTGTGGGGTGGTGTGGTCATTTGGGAGCCTGAGGGGACCTTTGGGGACCGGGGTGAGCCTTTGGGGGTCTGGGGAGGGTCTGTGCACGTCTGAGTGGGTCCTTGAGGACCGACTGGGCCTTGGGGAGCCCGGTGGACCTTTGAGGACTGGGGGGAGGCCTTGGGGGGTCCGGGGGGCCCTTGTGCACCGAGGGGGCCCTTGGGAGGCGCGGTGGGTCCTGTGGGGGGCGGGGTGACCCGGGAGGACCGGGGGAGGAACTGTGGGGGCCGGGTGACCCGTTGGGGGTCCGGGGGTCCCTTTGGGAGCCAGGTGGCCCGGTGGGGACCAGGGGAGGGCCTTTGGGGGTCCAGTGGGGCCTTTGGGAGCCTGGGGGACCTTTGAGGTCCGGAGGCGTCCTGGTGGGTGGGGGTAGTGAACTCGGGGCCCTGGGGGAGCCGTTGGAGCCCGGGGAGTTCCGTTGGGGCCCGGTGGATGGCGGTTGGGGGTCTGGTGGGCCGGTGGGGACAGGTGTGGGCCTTGGGGGGGCTCGGGTATGGCCTTTGTAGGGGGTGGGGCCCTTTGGGGGCCGGGGGGACCGTTGGGCCCGGGAGAGGGCCTGTGGGGACTGGGGTAGGCCGTGGGGGGGCGCGGGGCTGGCCGTGTTAGGGTCTGGGGCCCTGGGGGGGCCGGGTGGACCTGGGGGGGACGGGGGATGGCCTTTGGGAGAATGGAGGACCTTTGCGGCCCGGTGTCTTCCTTGGGGGTAGGGGTCGAGAAAGGGGGACCCTTGGGGGGCCGGGGGAGCCGGGTGAGGGCCTTGGGGGCCGGGGGGAGGGCCTGGGGGGACCGGGGGAGGGCCTTGGGGGTTCGGGTGGCCCTGTGGGCAGCGGGGAGGGCTTGTGGGGGTCTGGGGGGCCTTGGGGGACCGGGGAGGGCCTTTGGGGCTCGGGTATGGCCTTTTTTGGGTCTGGGGCCCTTTGGGTGCCTGGGGACCTTTGGGGAACTGGGTGAGGGTCTTTGGGGGTCCGGGGGGGGTCCTTTGGAGGCCCAGAGAACCTTTGAGGACCGGTGGCTTCCTTGGGGGTTGTGGTCGGGGGAGCGGAACCTTTGGGGTTGGGGTAGAGGACCTCACAACACTGTTCAATTGAAACTTGTGTATTATAACGACCACACTCAAAACCTCCTCCAAAATCTCTTCAAAAATCTTCTTTTAAAATGTCTCTATCTGTTTCACCGAAATAGTTCCATAACCTGTCTAAAACGGTTTCGCCCTAATAATCCCTAAACGCATATTCAGCGTGTTCCTTTGTTATTGTCATCTCTGCGTCAATGCATTTCAAAGTATTTGGAAACCTTTTCGCTCGCTAAAACTATTCATCGCTAAGATGTTTCTTGCCTAATTGTTTCCATGTCCTTTGGTTATTAATATCCTTTGGAGTTCGACCAGTAGAACTGTTCCCGAGGCAAAGACATTAATGATTTTGGATCTATTCCTGGAGAAATGTTCCTAGGCGAAAATTTTTAAAGTCTGACAGATGATGTCATTGATTGATTGATCTGTCAAGAAAGGGACAATTAATTTGTTGTTTCTAAGTGGAATTATTGATTCACGATAGGTGAATTGAGGTCGACAGCACAGGTGTTCTGACTCGTGACAGCACCACGTGGTTTATGGTTTTCTCAGTGAGAATGAAAAAACAGATGAATTTTCTCACTTTAAAAACCATGAATTTTGTCACATTTATGAAATTCTCACTTGAAAAACCATCAAAATAGTAACATTTATGAAAATATAACTTGAAAAACCATGAATTTTCTCACTTGAAAAACCATGAATTTTGTCACATTTATGAAATTCTCACTTGAAAAACCATGAATTTTGTCACATTTATGAAATTCTCACTTGAAAAACCATGAATTTTGTCAAATTTATGAAATTCACACATCAAAAAACAAAAAAACAGACATAATTTTGTCAAAAATCATGTTTTTACAAGTGAGAATTTAATAAATTTGACAAAATTCATGGTTTTTCAAGTGAGAATTTCATCTGTTTTTTCATTCTCACTGAGAAAACCATAAACCACGTGGTCATCGTGGGAGTCAATAAGGCCCTTCTACTTACGCTGAACAAAAATGGCTGTCTAAAAATTTTAATTGGATTTTTTTGGGGGAATAATGGGTGCGGGGGGGGATAGTTGCCCTCCAATCACTTTCTATTATTAAAAAGGGCACTAGCCCTATTAATTTCCAACGAATGAACCTTTTTTGAAGTTTCCATGACAACGCCTTCTATAAAAACCTTATATGCCCCCAGGCCATAACTTAAAACCCTTGCCCCGAGGGTTGTGGGGGAGTGTCCTCCTCAAAAAGATATTTTCTATCTGGAATCAACTACGCTGAACAAAATGGCTATCTCAAAATTTTTATTGGATGTATTAGGGGGAATTATGGGCGTGGGGGGGGGGCTAGTTGCCCTCCAATCAAAAAATTTTGACTATTAAAAAGGGCACTAGCCATTCCAATTTCTAATCTAATGAGCCATTTTCGAACTTTCTACGACAACTCCTTCGATACGAAGTGCCCGGGTATGGAGAAAAAAAAAACACATAGTGCCCACATTGTTCTTTACTTAGGCAGCGCTAGCGCTCTGCCTATGAAAAACCTATGCATTTGGAAAACTTTGGACAGAATATATAAATATGGCATTTGTGTTGCTTTACCAGCTCCATTGTAGTGAGCACCATCAGGTCATAAGTGATCTACCTTTAGGAGTGTAAACACTTCGGCGAATAATTTCGTGGGTAACTTTATTGACAAAAAAAAAATGAAATTCATTCGGAGAACTTGCTTGATACAGTAGCCAGTCATACTTTAAACTCATAAAATGAACAAACCAGAGTATTATCTCCAGGATTTCCATTATTGGAGTTATGAGATGAGCTGAGAGTCAACCATTAGAGGTCAATATGGTTTCAAACTTTTTTTTTTTTTTAAGATGAAAAATAGTCAAAATACTTTAAGTTCATCCCCTACAAGTATGATTGAAATCCACTCGATATAGCTCAGAGCTACAGCTTGGTCTTCTATGACACTTAAATTACCAGGAATATAATCCACTGGATTGCTAGCTAGGATCAGCTGCAACAGTTCTGGGTCTGCATGCTGGGCACTAGCACCTTTGTAGATTATCATGTTCAATTGTACAAGCACCCGATAAAATTTGGAAATACCAGAAAAACTGTGCCGAAATGCGCGATTGACTCGGCAAGTGAAATAATAATGATAATAATAATTTATTTGGACCCTCTATACATATAAAAAATGCACTTAGAGGAGTATGGAAGAAGAAATTTATAAACATTTACAAGCGTTATATAAACAAAATATAAATGCTTATCATCACAAACACTAAAAAAAAGATACGCTAACAATGACTCACAAACGATTAATGCATCCCAGTGGAAAATCTACAATTGACTCAGATCGCTGTCTGAATCTCCCTTCTAAAACATCCATCTTATCATATATCTCAAAAATACCGTAACGTTTGGAGATATAACTTGTTACGAAACCAAATAGGAACACGAAGAAAATATTTACAAAATTTGAAAAAGACAGACGGAATTTATTGACGTTCAGACGTGGTAAAAAATTTCCATAATGGCACCAGAAAAAATACATGGGGAGCAAAAGTGAGTTATAAAGCTGATCAAGCTTTTTTTTTGTCAAATTGACCTTTAACTCTAGAAAAACGTCCATAGGACTTTCTCAACTTCTCTTTCAACATATTTATTTTTAATGACCTTGTTGTTCGAATTGAGGTTCTGAATGCAAGTCCAAGGTACTTAAGTGAAGCAGTGGCAGAAATTGAATAAGAGCCAACCTGAATTTTGAATCGGGAGGGTGATGACAACCAAAAACAAGAAATTCAGTTATAGCAGAAGCAACGGACAGTCCGGTGTCAGACGACCCGGCATAAAAGCTGTTCACAGCAGTCTGCAGTGATTATAAATTATCAAACAGCAGGAGAATGCCAACAGTGCATTAAAGGTGACTTGCGTCATTGGATGACTCGATAAGAAAATGCAGTATTCTGCGGGTTGCGCAGCGGATGGCATTGTTAAATATTGCAGGACTTAACACTGAGCCCTGTTTTGCTCCACGACGCACAGAAATTCGGTTGCTATAAAGATTTTGCATGCGGACGCGTATGGAAGAGTTTTGGTACCATTGCAACAGGGAGCCAAAAATGAATGGGTTTACCCCACTCCTCAAAAGTGCTAAAACAGCTTGGGAGTGTAGGATCGAATCAAATGCTTTAGAAATATCTATTGCACAAACATATAAAGGTTTCTTCATTCGCCCATACCTCTCCAAAATATAAACAAATATTGCATATGCATACTCAACACCAATAATCACGCGAAAACCAAACTATGATCTCCATGGTCACACATTTTCAAAATTTTTAAAAGAAGAATCTTTTCAAATAATTTTGCAATAGCTGAACAAACTGTAATTGGACGATAAGAGTCACACGATTGAGGGTCCTTATTTTTTGGGGGGACACACGTCACCATGCCCTCACATAGTGCAGTTGGTACGAATTGCTGCACAATACAAGCTTGGAAAAGTAGCGCCATATGCTCAAATAGTTTCGCAGTGCCATAAATCAAATGTTCTGATTAAAGTCTGTCAGAACCAGGAGCTTTGCCTTTTTTAAGGAGACGAATTATCGTAAGAACTGCCGATGGCGTGATAGAAACAAGATTTTGGCAATGATCTAGTTGAGAAAAATGGTGCAAAAGAATCTGCCGAAAAGCGGTGTCCAGTGGTGGGGGGCTATCCGAGAATAACGAGGAGAAGTGTTTTTCCCAGTAAATTACATCAATAGGGTTAGAACGTGAAAATGACGATGAAGTGAACTTTGATACTTTGTTCCATAGTATCTGCGAATTTCGGATATCACGAGATAGAATAGATACTTGCCTTCTTTTGAATACCTGTAAAGCTTTCCCGTACTCTCTTTTAGTCGATTTGAGGATCCTGAAAATTAAACCAGATCTGGGGCGATCACAATCCCCCCAGACCTTAAACCAAAACCTGTGACGGTTCTTTGCAAGTTGTAGCTCTGGGTCATCGCTCCAGCCCTTTTTCCGGGTACCAATCCGAGCTCTCTCAGATGGTACTGCCACAGAGGTGGCTACTTTAATTGAATGAGTAATCTCAGTAAGATTACAATTTAGATCAAGGCTGTCGCCATTCAGCGTTGTAGAAAGAATATGAAAATGAATTTTGATTTTAGACAGCATAGAATCCAAAACACTTTGATATAGTGATATATCGATATTATCCCAATTCATCTTCCAAAACCACTGAGGCTGTTGACCGATTTCTGGAACAAACGAATTCATACAAAATTTTAAATGTAAATGGTCACTTGCTAAAATATTATCAGAAACTTCAACAATGACGCTCTGGAGTACCGGGATATTTAAGAGAACAAAATCAAGATCGGAAGTGGAACCAGAATGGTGAACGTAAGAGAAAGATTTGACTTTGAAAGTAAAAATATTTCGCTTGGCATTGCAGAAAGGAGCAATTGTGTAAAAAGTGGAGCAGCATCTTTGAGGTCTGAGTTGAAGTCACCACATCTGACAAGCGATTTATTTGATGACTTAACTTTATGCAATAATTTTGACAGGGACGCACAAGCTAAAGCATATTGTCAGCTAGATGTAGAATTTCGATAATTAGTTGGCACATAAACACATACAAGAACGATACTACTTAAATCAGCTGCGAGGTATAGATCTCTAGATTCAAAACAATTACATTTTAACTTCTTATTTACAGCAACTAATAAGCCACCAGATGGACGGCCAGTAGTATTTTTAGCAGGTCTAAAAAAAACAAATGGTCAGATGAGACTTCTAGCATCGGAGAATTATCCACGTTAAGTAAGTGTTTGGTTAAACAAACAATATCATACTTAAATAACATGTTCTCAAGAGTTCTTAATTTCTCCCGGGCACCATTAATATTCTGAAAAAATACAGAAACTATTTCACTAGGACTAGAGTCCATATTAACACACTCGGTTTATAGTTTCATTTCTAACATCAGGCCCTCTGACAGGTAGGTGTTTCTTGACTTCTGAGCACGACAGACTGTTGCTTCGGTGACTGCCACAACAGTTGGCACAGGTAAAGGACTGCGCCTGACAACTCCTGTCACGGTTACTATGATTGCCAGTACATTTGCTGCATTTAGTTGGATTAGAACACTCTCTAGCAAAATGACCGAAGCCTTGACAATTGTGACATTGCATCGGTTTCTCGATCGGCAACGTAACTCGAAATAAGCCATATTAAATCTTGATTCCGTGTTTATCAGCACGATTTAATTCTTCTTTCGAAATGAATTTTAGCTGGACTACGGATGTGTTACCAAATCTGGTTGCACTGTTCACACTGCTAACAAGAATAGGTATTTGCGAAACGTCATAGTCTTGGTCCATCCTTATAATACTGGCACACTCGTGCCTTACTACCTTCGCTCGAATATTTAGCGTGTTAGGTATTGCAGCAACAGCAACAGCCGCTGACTGTTCGTCAGGCATATGCATTATTATCTTATCTTTTTTAGCCACAATATGCTGGTCCTTATCTGCACAACCTAGTTTTTCCACAAACTCACATTGAATAACAGGGTTTCGAATATTTAAGTTGGTCGAAACATTGCTTAGCACCACAGGAACAGAAAATTGTACTTGAGCTGGCACTGACGGCCAGATTACAGGGCCTGGGGGCTGCATTGAGGTTTCCTGCTTTTCAACGAGAAAATTTAACATTCTTACGCACTCGTTTAAACGAGATGCTACAATAGTGCTTGGTTCATTAGGGATAGCTGGTACATCACAAGGATCAACTATAACAAAGAGGGGTAGTTCCTCCTTACGCGCTATAAAATCACTCAAAAGGTCCTGGAAATCTGCCAAAAATATTGTGCTTGGATGTGAACCCCAGTGCTTCCCAGGAACATCAGAATATCAAGGTACTTTTGCAAACATCCTGTGCCTGCTTTATCGCATCTTTTGCGAAAAATTTTGATGCAATTTTCAAGAGCGGATTCAGAATTTTTGTTCGGGGTGGGGGGGGGGTTACTAATATTTGACTCGGTTTTTGACTAATTTTACTAATTTTTACTAAGATTTTACTAATTTTCGACTCGGTCAATTTTTTTTTTGGGGGGGGGGGGGGGGGGTTTAAACCGGCTAACCACCCCCCCCCCCCTGGATACGGCCTTGGCAATTTTAATAACTGTATCTTTTTTTTGTTATGTTCCGCTGCAGAAAATTCAAAACTGGGTACACATGTATTGAAACCACCATTTTTTGGTGGTTTCTTTCCTCCTACCACCACTATTGCAGCGTGATTGCCTATAAATAGCGGCTTGCCTAATTATATTTGCACTGATGCAAATGTCTAATTTGAATCAGACTAAGCTAAATCAAATGTTCAATTTCTTACTAAAAACAAGTCAGACAAGTTTCACGTAATGTTGCTATAAGCAACCTTCATTTGTTAAGCGATTGCAAAATAAGTTCATAAAAACTTGCCAAACAGCTTTTGTTTAAATCCAGAAAAAAGTTAATTTTTCGTTTAGAATGCCGTTGTTCACGGAATGAATGCTATTTGTCCTATGAGTCATTTTTATACAATTCTGCAAAAGTTATGCCAGCTTTGCCTCTCACAGAGACTATCTGTATTGGCTTTCCTCTAAGTGGCAAATGGTCTCAATTTTTTATCACTTTCACTGTGGTGTTTTAGAAACGAGATATTGCCACAGGATAACAGATTCAACCATGATGCTAGGAGAGCTCAATTCATTAATAATCTTCATTATTCATGAGGCTAAGAACAAATCTTCCTTCATGCCTTACCACTGATCCACCTCATTCACCCAAAAACGTAAAAAAAAAAATTGGACATTTATTTCAAATATAAAGCAGCTTAATTTAGCAATCTAACAGCTCAAATTTCAATCCCAGAGAGGCGCAACCTCAGACGAAATACTAATAAGAACTGGCCCTGTTGTTTTTAAGTTTGACTTATTACAATGCATATTATTTTGATACATCATGCATCTCAGCTTTGCAATACATTGCATTGCTTGTGATGTAGGTTCTGCAATAATTTACTTTTCTTTGATACTATTTTTGGACAAAGTTTTTTTAATTATACTACATATCACTTATTCAGAGCCAATTCTAAGCACTTACTCCAGCTATTTTCATCATCAGCAAGGAAGGTTAAGGGTTTAAATACCTCATTCATATTTATATAAGGACCTCACAATAAAAATTTGAAATGTTAACCTAAAAATGAACGTGTTAAGGCGTTAGGAAACTTTCTCTAGAAATAAAACTATTGACTCTCTCAGACTATTGACTATTGAGATTATTTACAATTCTGTAGAAAGAATCGATGAATACTATTAATGAAAACTAGGAGGCGCTGTGTCCCCAAAAAACTTTGCAGAATTATAAAACATTTATAATCGTTCGAAAGAATATTGACCCCCACCCCTACCTGATTAGAAAAATAAGTTTTCTAATTATCCCAAACACTTATTCGTGTTTTTTAGGGCCTCTACTGTATTTTGTCTGCCTCAAGATGTATAGTGTTGTGATCCTCCAGGAGTTCGACGGCACGGACAAAATAAAGCTATACTTGGGCGATACCTAGAAAAAGACGCAGCACTCTCAAGAACATCCATTGATGAAATTTGGCCAAAAACACTAGAGAGGTCATCGTGGAGAGGCATTGTTGCCACCTTATACGCCGACCGGCGTGGGAAGTCCTAAGTCTAAGTAGGTCTACCGTATTCCCTCGTCAATTCCAAAGGCATTATTCATCTACAGGTCACTAGTAAAAACATGGGTTGCTTAAACACACTTGTGAACATTTCATTAAAAGTACAACCAAAATTTTCGAACCGGAGAATAGAGCAGAAACTTGCCATTATGATAATTCCTGCCTATCCCACAGAATCCTTAAGTAGTTCGAGTTTCCAATTTTTTTTGTCAACACAGGTATTTGACCTGGGCGACATCACAAAATCAACTTTGAATCCAATTTATTGTTGGCTGATGGATTTCAGCTAGGTTACAAATTTCGTTCATATTCCCAGATATTAGATTTCATATCTTTGCTACAATTTGGAAAAGCTAATTAATGATATTATCAATGTTTACCTTCCCTATTTTAGGTCACCAAATGGCCTGACTTCTCTGATAACAAAAACAAACTTTTAACAGCGCCGTTTGAATGATCATTCGAGATGGCGCTAAAGCATACTCCTAGTTCAAGATACTGTACAATTCCTTAGAAGGATGTTTGAGATTCTTCTTTAATATTTTTATTAGAGTCTCCTTCTTTGAAAATTTGCTTTGGGTTTCTCAAATAAACCTAGAGATAATCACGAAAAACACACCAGATCTTTTCGGGTTGGGATGCTTTTCCTTCAGCCAGAAGCTATTGTCAACGAAAAGCACTGTATATGTGCTAGCAGAATGTTGCATAAAATGAATTTTCAAATAAATCAATTATATATTTTTTGGCAAAAACATGCATATTTTTTAGTGAAAGGAAGACAAAATTTTCTAATTCAAGAGGATAAATAAACTCATATAAGCTACCAAACTTAGAACAAACAGACTATTTTGATTGAAGAATTCAACCAAAGAGAGAAATGTAGTCAAAACGCTCCACAAATACGAGTCGTACAACAGCTAAGCAAAATAAAATTTTCAGCTTTATTGACATGCTTCTGCCATGGTCAGGCCACCACGATAAAAAAAAAAGTTCGAAATAGGGATAGACAGTGTATATCCAGTGTATAGATAGTGTTAATAGACAGTGTATAGAAATTCACAAAAAATACCAGATATTTCGGTTACATATACAGTGACCGTCGTCAGTAGTAAAACTAAACCAAAACAATTTAAAACAAAAGTTTATATACGAAATCAAATAAAACTACATATTGTTTAATTCTCTAATTGTTTTCAGAGCAAAGGCGGAAGCTAGCCTTTTTGACCTTCTTGGATTCGGTTCATTAGCGTTCAATGATATAAGACATGGAGAGAGGTCAACTAAATTGGGTGAATTGAACTTTACTCTGTCAGATTTTGGTAAATTATCATAGATAGAATTCAGCCCAAATTCACCTGTGTCCGGATTCAAAGCAATATTCTTGAATAAAATTTTCTTTATTTCAAGAGTTTAACAAAAATTTTGCTTTAAACCCCGATCAATGGAAATCAAAGAGACATTCATGTAGTTTTATTTGATATCGTACATAAAGTTTTGTTTTAAATTGTTTTAGTTTAGTTTTACTACTGGTGACGGTCACTGTATATGTGACCGAAATATCTGGTATTTTTTTGTGAATTTTTACACACTGTCTATTAAAAAGGGTTCTATCCCTATTTTGAACTTTTTTTTTATCGTCATGGAAAGACAGTGTGGTCTCCGAAATTATCTAGGTCAGGCCACCAAGCTGTATTTTTTGGGGGGATCAGGTAAAATACTCATATCCATTATTAACAATTATCTTTTAGCAAAAAAGATTTCATTAAAATAAAAATATTCACAATTTAATTAAATAAGAAAGTGCTAGAAATCACAATACTTAGTAGCGTGTAACTTAAATAAACAAAAACTATAACAAATGAAATATAAAATTATAGATCGGGGATGTATTCAAGATATACTCTTGAATTAAATAATTTGACGACATATTCACTTGCAAGCAGAAAAAGCTAGCTATTACATCCTAACTATTGTTATGCAATGCGATGAGAGGAAGCAACGAACCGGTAATACAATGAAAGGAAGGGTACATTTCAAATCGATTAGAAAAAGTGTTGTTTAAAATCAAGGTTCTTAGAAATCGTGGATATATTGATATATTCTAGCAATAATTCATAATGCAATAACAGATTCACTTTAAAGCATAAAAATAGATCTATTACATTTCAAATGTATCAGAAGAAGGTTGTTTGAAAGGTTACTAAGCTTCTAAACTAAGGATTTTTCATTGGGGTACCCTTGAGTAGGTGCAAATTTTAAATAAAAAAGTAAGTAAGTATGACGGCACTAGACCGTCAAGGTCCAAACTGGCGGTGCTGATCTTTGTTTCGTGGCCCTTCAGCCAGGAAGTGCAATAGGGGGTTGGGGCCCAGACATCCTGTGCTTTCGCACACCCTTCCTGCTAACTTTCCCCATATTTCTCTTTTTTTCATTTAGAGCTGAGTTGATTCTTGCTGAGCTTACAGAATCACGCCACTGACCCCCGTCAAATTTTAAATAGCCACAAGTATACTGGTGTCTCAATTATGAACTTCAAAAACAGAAACAGTTTTATTTAATTCACAAGAAAGTCCTTTTTTTTCAAACAAAACCACACGACCTTTTTCAAACCAACTATTTTTTCCAACAAAATCATTTGCAGCCATTAACATTATTAACCCTAATTTGAAGTTGGCTTGAGAGCTTGTTTGTAATTTTCTTTTTCAATGAAAATACCCAAAAATATATTTCCAATGAAAATACCATAAAACTGGCAATTTTAAAAATCTAGAAAGGGGACATCGAGGACATATCAAAGCAGAACAGAACCAATTGTTGCCTATTAGACACTTGTACTTCTTTTTTAAGTAGAACTATGAAATGATTTTGAATTAAATCATTTAATTTACTCCAGATATTTGACGTATTTTAGATCTTCCTACGGGTACATGACTCAAATCAATAATTCATTAGCTGAATCAGCTCCAAGTGCTAAAATTCCTTGTCAAAACATCTTTTCTAATAAATTCATATAAATATATATTAAAGTTTCATTTTTATATTTTTAGTTTTTTGCAAGCGTCAAAACCCTGGTAATCATGCTTCTGACAGGGCAGACTCTTTGGTTTCTGTTCAATTTGCCCAATTCATAAGAAAATATGTTATTGCAAACAGTACTAAGGTATTGCTGCTCATGGGTTATCAGATGAAAAGTTAAGCATCGCTTTCCAGAAAAGCTTTCCAACACACCTCATAGACATTTGGCTCCCTTGTGTATTTATTAGTGCATAACCAAAGCTTTGATTATGGATCGGATTAGGACCCGAGATTGAGCAAGGAACAACTTTACTTCTTCATCAACAGTTTTCTGCTGGCTGTGGAAATGACTGCTGGCTCAACTACCTTAATTTAGACAGTGATAAGGCAACTGGCTTTCCCGTAGCTACCTGGCTTAACTACACGGAACCTTTTTGCCAGATGTTTCTATTGTAACTAAGAGCTAATAGGCTATTTTTCCTAGTCAGGTGATCACTAAGGTTCAACTTGTCCTAAAATTTTATTGACCTTTTAATAAAATGTATTTTCTTGAATTTATTACATGTAAATGGTTTCCTCGACAGTATGCACTCTGTGGTGCCTATTCAAAGAGCCTGAATGAGAAAAACTAGTCTGACGTACATCAAATTTCTATGTTTTCTTACCTGTATGGAGTCTTCGATGTTTATTGAAATTGCACAATTGAGAAAACCTCTTCTTACGCGTTTCACATTCATATGATCTCTCACCTGTATGCACTCTTTGATGTACTTTGAAATTTGTTAGTTGACAAAAGCTCTTCTGGCATACACCACACTTATATGGTCTCTCACCTGTATGCACTCTTTGATATACTTTGAAATGATGTAGATGAGAAAAACCCTTCTGAGATATATCACATTTAAAGAGTTTCTGACCAGTATGCAGTCTTTGATGTCTATTGAAATTGCTAAGTCGAGAAAAGCTCTTATGACATAGACCACATACATGTGGTTTTTTTCCAGTAGGTCTTTTTTGATTTCTTTCCAATTTTCTGTCCTTTTTCTAAACAAGGGACAATTCACACATTTTTTTTATTGCTTAAAACTTTTGCTTCAGATTCTAATTCAAATGAGTTCAAGAAAACACTTGTAGACGGATTCTTTGAAGCAACTATCGACGCATTCTCCTGTAAGTCTAGATCGGAGATGTTTGATGAAAAGTGACCCTGTAAAAATAGATGTAGTCTTATAACACCAATAAAGTTTCGTTGACAAATTGGACATCTTCTTGTATTTCCCAACCGGTGTTCTATAAAGTGAGCAACAAAATTTCTGTAATCATGAACTACAACTGGACAGACATCGTACTCTATAGGTGAAAGTTTTTCGTACCCACTGTATATGCGAAGAACTAGCATCAAAAAAAATTTCTCTGCTTTTCCACAAGACCCATGACGGTAGATGCCAGCTGTTAATTCTTCAATATCCTTCTTTGTCAGCTTTGTCATCATAACGATCAATTTTGGGCCTGACAGTTGCGGTAGAACAACGCCATCTGAATTGAGCACTGTAGAATATATCACCCCTATCGTAAAAAATGCAGTAATTAAAAAAAAAAAAAAAAAAATTAGAAAAACAGGCCTTATAGCAAATTTTAGTGAAAGATAAGTTTTCCACAGCTGTCAAATGCACGAAGAGATTAAAAGAAAACACTATATGGTTGGAAACAATTTTAGAAAATGTTTTTTTTTTTTTTTTTTTTTTTTAATGTAAATAAAGAGCGAGAACGCAACTGAACGAATAAAAAGCACACGCTGGAGGAATAACCATGCAAAAATGTATATATGCGAGGGGGATGGGGTAAATTTTTACTGGAAAGACTTTTAAATCCCATAAATAGAAATGCTATGAATCTAACAAAGGCAAAATTATTCCAAAAAGTTTACTTAGAAGAATTATTTCGCAGCAAGATTACGAAAGACTAAGGGTTATTGTAGCAACAAACTCGCAGGCATAAAAAAAATAGTGTAGTTTTACCGACAGACATATGCAAAAAATGCTCACCAGTTCCCTTTTTATTCTATTTTCTGATGAAAACTTGCGTTTGCGCTAAAACAAAATTCCGGTTTCTGTTGAAGAATAATCACTTCTTTGCAGGGTATATATACTTGATTTCTCTTCTCGTCCATATTAATAACTTCTCTGCATTTTAAAACACCATCAAGAGATTAAAAATTTCTGATCAGTGCTTTCAGCAGAGAATTCAGTGATGGAAGGAGGTCATAATGCTGATATATTTGATGAGAAGCTAGATCTAAAAACAACGTAATAGTTGTCGCGGACGTAATAGCTGTTGTGGATTAAAAAAATAGCTGTTGCGGACTTTATTTCGTGATTTAACACTGGAATTTTGCTATTTAACACTGGAAACAAATGTTCAGAGATTGCGTTCCTCCCTCCATACGACATTTTGTGAATTCAAAATATTCACAAAAATTAAAACAAAACTTCTACCCTTTTCTATATGTGGCTACGACCCATAACAACACGGAGCTTCGAGCTTAATAATCACAAAACTATGAACTATCACAGATACTATTTTCCCCTTCCTATTTTATAAAAATTACGCTCTAATTTTTCAGAAGTCATTTTTAAAAAGTGACCAGAAGAAATATAAAAATATTCTTTGAGTCTATTAAGCGTTTTAAATAAAAAAAAAAAATTCAAGCGTGAGTAGACAAGCATTGAAAAAAAATCTAAAGAATCTTATCATTACAGGTGCTATACAAAAATGAAGAATCATGTTTTCAAAATGCTGACTTAGAAAAGAAATCTTGCATCATATGAAACTAAATTAAACACTAATATTTGTGTACAGATTTTTAAAAGGGTGCATGTTGTTAAAAATTGCTGAAAAATTTTCTCCATTATACAAATAGCAGGCCAAATTATAAAGTCTTAAAAAAAGAAAAGATTTAAACTATTATTTTCTTTTTCCCTGAAAAGAACTATGTCAATATAAAACGAACAGAAATTAATTAAAAAAACTTTTTCCTCAAAATAAATTTTTCAAAGAAAAGTGAAGAACTCCATTAAACCAAAAATGAACAAAAATAAAATCAAAAAATCTACCAAGCGTGAAACTACCACAAATCAGCATCGATAAATAAATGAAACCCAAAAGGAACAGAATTTACAGTAAAAAACCGAGACAAATTCAAAACGAGCAGAAATTTTTAAGATTAGTAGGGCTCAAAACCCCTATGCCTTACCAAGGCCAGAACATAATTTGCACTTTACTGAAAAAAATGCAAATGGAATGTGCATTGTCAGTTTAATATACATATATTAATATTTGTTAATCAAAATGTTAATATTATTTGATTTATTAAAGTTATAAGAGTAAAAGCGTATATTTTTTTAGTAACGTGCAAATTATGTTTGCATAATTGAACTAAGGCCCACATCATGAACTTTCCATATTTATCTGTCAGATAATAAAAAATGTTCAAACAAAGAAACAATCGGATAGAAATTTTTTAATTCACAATGTCTCGGGAGTGGAATAGTTTATTTCCCCTTAGTTTAATTTAAACAGTGAAATTTTCACTTCAATTAAATAAAACTTGGATTAACAAATTGGCTATATATTTTGCAATCAAAAATGCTTTCAGCTAGACACTTGTATGGCAAATAGCGGGTGTTAAGTTTCGGGTAGTACCCTTCATAATCAGAATGATTTCTGTTTATTTTCAGTTTTAATGTCACTCCTTTCTTTCAGTAAAGAAAATTGTATAATATGATACTGGAGCAAGTTCATAGATTGTCGTTTTCGGCCAACCGTCTACGGCAAAACAGAAAGCAGGTTGTCTTCAGCTGGGGTGGGGGGATGTCGTAAGAAAATATTTAAGGAAAATGTGAACCTCTTGGGAAGGTGTAAAGAGGGAGGCTTTGAATAGATTGATATGGAGGAGGAGCGTCCGTAGCTGAGGTGGTCTCTGGCAGCTTGGTGCTTCGTTGAGTTTTTAGTAGTAGTAGTAGAAGCAAGTGTTGACAGTATAATCAGTGACTGTAGTTGCAACAGGGGTCTTACTGATAAACATGAACGCTTATTCTAGTCTGTAAATTAAAGAAAAGATAGGGAGTTAAACTAAAATATTTAAAACTACACTTGTTGAACCCATGATCTGTAAGTTTTTTCACGGAATCTAAGATTTGTGATCATTTTATTTACCCTGGGTTCCTTCCAATTATCTAGTAGTCGAATAGAGCTTCCTATTAGTAGATATTTGAATGCGTTAAGTATTTTGAACCCGGCTTGAAAAATGTGTTGGACTTTTTCATTGATCTTCCTACAGTATCATGATTTAATACTCGGCCAAAATTGTTTATTTGAGTAAGCTGGATTTCTCATAATCAGATTTGTTCTAATGATAATGCTTTTAAGGAAAACATCTCTTCAATGAATATTGTGCAAAATCAAGATATTTTTTTCTACTCATTTCTAATTGAAGTAAGGTATATATGTTAAGGAATAAGGTTTATTGGCTCCATGACTGCCCTTATAAACCTGGGGAAAGGTATCCAAGAAACCCGACAGTTTGGTAATAAACATTTTGATGAGGTCATTCACCACTGAGTGCCTAAATTCTGGCTGGGTGAGGGCCTGAGGGAGGGTGGGCTCTGGTCGTCCTAGCTCATTCAAAATTTTATTAACGAGTTTGTGTTGGTAGTTTCTTTCAGAATTAAGTCCAGATTAATGACTCTTTGGGAGCTTAGAAAATTCTTGGGATTTTATTTATTTAAACTAGAAGTTCTTAGATTCTAGCCCTCATACTCCCTGTTTATTAAGGCTTGAAAGTATCTGAGAATTTTGTGGTGACTAATTTAATACGCACTTCTGATAAGTCTGCCCTGTTATTTCTCAGGGCTAAGGGATCAAGTTGAAACTTGGAGGATTTTTTAGAGGGGGGGTAAGTGGGTATTGAATGTTGTGTTAAGGGGAAGGGGGCAAATTGTTTTTCCTCCAGTCTTGACAAACGATTATACGATTCGTTTTTTCTATTTCGTGTTTGTATATCGAAAGTTTAAGGATAATTTAGTTTGCTCTTATTTAGCTCACTTTGAAGTTCACTCTCTAGAATTTTCTACAACTAAAGATGGCAGAAAAATTGCCTTTTTTCAAATTTTGTTTTAAGATACATGGTTCAAAATAAATTGAGTTGTGTTTTTGCGCCTTTCTTTGTTTCTTTTTCAGTCACTTCTTATTCAAATTATTAAAAAATAATATTTTGTATTATTGCCTCCCCCCATAATTTTTATTATTACCTATAATTTTTTTTCTTATCTCAATTTTTTGCTATCTAAGATAGGCCAAACGTATCAGAAAACAAAGTTGTACAAATACTCCACTTAAGTAATCAGTAGATTTAAACAGAACGTGACTATCTTATTAGGATGCGATGAAAACTTAAAGCAAAACTTCAATACCTAGTATATTACTTATTACCTAGCTAATATTTCAGACTAAATATACCAGAAACTAGATTCTCTAAGGTGGAGCTCTACTCTGCTGTAAATCATTTTAGAACTGAGATTATTGTGGTGTAGGGACCATTTTGCTACGGGGCAGGGGGGGTCCATAATAATCTTGGTTCAAAAGCTGATTTTCTTGCTGTGGGCCAGCTTTGTAAATATCACTGCTAGCTGGTCAGTTTTACCGGTTGAGTTGGGTAACATTGCTATTAAATTACTTAATTTTTTATTTTTTACTTACAGAAGCTGTTCTTCTTTCATGTATTTTACGTCATATGTATCCGTCAGCCAAATGACCTAATAAAAAAGAAGATTTGACCAAGTAAAATAGTGTCTACGAAAGTCTTTGCAAATAGTGTCGGATAGAAATAAAACCTACACTATTGGAATCACCATAGCCGGATACCCTATGTAGGAAACTTAGCCACCTGACTTGAGAACATTGAAGGAAAATCACTCTTATGCATGTGTTGTATTGATGTGTCCATTTTTCTTTTTTGTCTTTTCCACTGCTAGCCTGGCACTGAAACCTATTAGAGAGCTGTTTAAGGGCTCATTTTAAGGGAAATTGCTGTTTCTAGAGACTTTTGTAAGTACTAATTCGTAATATTTAAGATAAAATCCATTTTTGGCAAAAAGCTGAATTATACATGATAATATATATGTTACTCTGACCGTCCGCAAATGGGCGAATGCCCGAAATACCTTTTTTTCTCTTTGAATTTAATCAGCGTTGCCAGTCAAAATTCGAATTTAATGCAAGGTTTGGTGATGACAAGTTTGGTTAGATTGGGTTAGTTTAGGGTTTTAACCCATTCCTGATATTTAGAACCAAATTAACCGAACCTTAAATAACCTAACCCAAACTAGACTAAAATAATGTAACCTAACTTTAACTTTTACCATTATAGCTTGCTTAAGTCTGAAAAAGATGACTTGCAAAGCTAATTGAATCTAAGCAATGAGAAAGGTATTTCTGACATTCACCGGTGAATGTCAACATTAACCAGATTTTGGACATTCACAGTAACATAATACATATACATAACGATGAATGCCGTCATAATTGTACATTTCACCATAACTGACACTATAGTAAAATTATCTGATGATGTCAGTTGAGATGATAATAGTACCAAAATAAAAGACTTACAGGTGAAGTCAGTGATGATACCTACTGAGGATAAGTTATCGGAGGCTGTATCAAATTTACTTTAAAGGGTGTCTTGGGTAATAGTGATGACAACCTAGTTCGTTCTTTACTAGTTCCTGCTGAGAAAAAGCTGATAGCTATTTCCTTGTGTAATATGTATATTCCAGAAGTAGAAAAAATAAGGACGAAGACCACACTGTCTTTCCATAATATGTTAATAGCATGCTGTCATTTCAAGAATGAAAACTTTGGAATGTGTCTAGAGGACGACCCAAAAACAAAAATTCAGAATGATTGAAAATGATGCGTCCTTGGAAGAAAAACAACTGGATCAATCAAATTTCCAGAATTCAATGAGACAAAATTCCAGGACATGTAGGCTATTCCTGAATTCAATGTCAATATACAAAATCCCATTGAAGAAATTTTCGCCCAACAACCTGGACCCTCCAACGTGACAAGACCTTGCTGAACAGCCAATCGGAATACTATAAGTGGGCAATAAAGACGCTTACCTGACGCTTTCAAATCAAATGTTCAAAATTTGAAATATGTCTGGAGGATGTCCCCAAAGGCAAACAAGACGCTAATCTGACGCTGTCAAATCAAATGTTCGAAATTTGAAATATGTCTGGAGGATGTCCCCAAAGGCAAAAAAGACGCTAATCTGACGCTGTCAAATCAAATGTTCGAAATTTGAAATAGGTCTAGAGGATGTTCCCATCATTTTCCCAGTTTTGAAAATAATGGGTCATTGGAAGAACAACAACCTGGACAAACAAATGTCCGAAAATTCAACGCGACAAGAACGATCTGAACTGCTATTGCCAATGACATGGAAGAAATGTTTGAGATAATTGTTATACTTAATAAATCTCAGTCCAACGATAACTTCTAAGACATTCCACAACAAGGATCACACCGAATCGCAAATTATTTCAGAAGAAGAATATCAATTTGCACATAATGTTTCGACAAATTTTGACTGTCAAAACGTATGGGATTATAGTTGCTGAAACAAAGTTTCAGACTTTGCAGACAGGTTCGTATCAAGAGGAGAAGAACGGAGAGGGAGTTACTCAAATTTAATCCTTGAAAGTGCAACTTTGGAGATCCCTGGTCAAAAATACCCCCCCCCCGTCTTCTCCTTTTAGATACCCTATATGTAAGCATTAGGAAATTCACATGACTTTATGTTGTTGCCCTAGGGGTGTGGGGGGGGGGGTGATCCCCAGAGGCGTTGTTATAAAAACGGTGAACTGCTTTTAACAATAAAAAGAAAGAACTGCTTCCTTTTCTGATACTACATGAAATTCACGCAAGCTTGATTCTAAAAGAGAAGCGTTTTCATTACCTATCACTGACGAGAATCGTTGGCTATTGTCGCTTTGGTAGTTCTTTGTCTTCGGTCCAAATGAGTGTTGTTTGACCAATGAATGAAAAGCATAGCTTAAAGCAGTAGCTGTAATCTAGTGTAAATGAATGAAATTAAGTGAATTAAAAGCATGGTTTACGGTTATATTTGCAATCTACTATAATTAATTTTTTTATACTATAAATTATATATCACACACAGGAAATAACATTAGGCAGGATTTAGATGGATATAGTAAACAGAATTTTAGGACTCTCTTAAATCTAAGTTGATCTATTCCTGATCCAGGGATAGATTAAAAATCTGAGGCATACCTAGACTAGTAATATATGAGGACCCTTAGATATTGGTCATTTTGTTGAAATGCCGAATTAGACAGGATCAGTTTCAAACAAAGCGACGAAATTGTATTTCCATTTTATATCTAAATTCTGGACTTTCTTACGTAAACTTTTTCAAAGTACTTGGAATTAAAAAAAAGTTTTGGTAAAATGTATTGCCTGTTTGCTATCCCCGAGTTTTATTTCCTCAAATGAAATTCTCCAAAATGTCCGTGGAAATTAACGCTGAAGAAAATTAGGGATTTACATTTCGTTTTAACTTTTTCATGCGTGTTTTTGGACGTTACCATTCGGGGATGGTCGAAGCACTGCTTGAGGGTCCTTGGGCTGCTGACGATAATAGCCTATTGGTCAATGATACCGTGTGAACATCCCTTAGTGTTTCCTTCTAAAAGGCTGGGTCCGAAAGTTTTTTTATCTTGGATAAATCGCTGGATTTTTGTTGGATCTTTCATTCGGACTAGGATAATTGGCTGGATAATCTAGCGACTTCAGCTAACCAAAAATCCAGTGAAAATGTAGAATTTTTGAGCTGGATTTTCAGAAGAAAAGAAATTATTATATGAAATTGAAACTTAAAGGTATCTACAAACTACCAAATTAAAATGGACAGGAAGAACCATGCTTGTAAGTTTAGGAAATCAAAGTGAATATAGGAAATTTGAGAAATGAACTAAAAGTCTTCACTTCCTCTTATGTCGTTTAATTACAATCCTGTAAATAGCCTACGCTCTTCTGAAACAGGTTACAAACATTGGTGTATTTGTAATTTACAACATAGTTTAGTTAGGATGAAAGTGAATGAATCAATTAAATGCCTTTTCTTATGCTCTTATATAGTTCAATAATTGTTTCTGGGACAAATTCCATTTTGAGCCCTCAATGAGACATCAAAAGGCAACAGTTCATAGTCGCCAAAAGGATAAGATTCTAGTTTAGACACTTTTTCCTGTCTTGGACAGTGGTTAGGTTAGGAAAAGTTTTCAGTAATGAATTTGTCTTCTTAATGAATTATGTCTTAGAAATTTTCCTACTTGACCCATTGAAATTTTGACCAAAGATCAGGTTAAATAATATTCAGTTTTCACTTTATTTTTCTCTGGTCCCAGTTCTAAAAATGAAAGTCCTGTAATTTGAGTAGAATTTTAAGTCATATTGTTTTTTTTCTAAATAATGTGGTTTTTTTTCAAAAACCGCTTTGTTGTACTTACAAAACTATTTTTTAAAGGTCACCAAAGGTCACTGCACTCTAGAAGGAGAAAAAATGGAGGGTATACTTCAAAATACGTTCCCAGGACATGCTTTAGTCTGTAGACCTATCCCTGAAAGTTTCATTTTTCTATCCAAGATATCAAAGTAGCCTAGATAAACTAGGATTTTACCAACAAAAGTTTAAAGACATATTGAAAAAAAAAGTGAGAACAATTGGTATTTGCAGCTGATTCAGGGATGGTATTTTTTTTTTAAGTCTTCATAATAAAATAGAGAATTTTTGAAAGAGCCAGAAACTCCACAAAATGACCACAGCAAAACTGATGTCAGTTTTGAGGGGTTTTACCTCAATATAAAAGTCTTCCTTCCAATTTTTTTTTCAAAATAAAATTTTATGGTAAAATTCTAGTTTAGCTACTTTTTGCTATATTGGAAAGGGTTTAGGATTATTGACCTTTCATAACTGTATAGTTAATTAAGAAAGGGTACAAAGTGGGCTTCATTTCTGCTCTTTCAGTAGACAAACTAGGGGTTTTTAACAGTCTTACAGATAAACTATTGATAAGCAATACAAAGCAATTTGACTTGTAAGAATGTTCTAAGCTGATATCAGAAGGTTTAATTTTGTAAAATCCAACAAATAATATTTATCAGCAAATTGTCTGTTGGACCACCAAAAAATGCATTTAAGCAGTTATTTTTTTTTTCTTTTTTAGAGTCAGAGGAGGAGACTAAAGAATTTATTTCATTGAGGATAAAGTACAATGCTCATTTTAACAAAGAAAGAAATTCTGCCCAAACATGGTATACTGTGATTATACATGACCTAGGTCTAGACACTGTTAAGATGCCATGGACTGTAGCTCAAATAAAATGGAAGAATTTGCTAGCAAAGTATAAGTCAATTGAAGATGGGCTCAAAAGCCCAGTAAAAGGCATTGGAATTGGCACAGAAGATAACATTGACGAATTGACTGATGAAGAAGCAATATTTTTGGATACTGATTGGCCATATTTTGGTGCAATCCATAAGTTTATGGTCAAAAATCCCATAATTTCACCAGTATCAGTACTATCAAGTTCAGGGTTAACAGTCCAAGGAGGTTTATCAACAAGTAGGGGAATTAGCAAAGGATCCCAGAAAAGGAAAGTTGAAGAGGAAAGCCCCTATAGGATCCAAGTCAAAAATAAAAGGTTACTTATCTGCACAGAGACTGGGAACCTCTCCCTTGTTCCCTTCAATGAAGGTGAATTACATAATGAAAAGGAAAAAGAAGCCCTCTCCCCACAGTCACCTGCTAAATTCTTCCCCTCTTCAGGCAGGTCCCATGACTCATCTACCCCAAAATCAAAGACTGGGAGACAAAATTTTAGAGAGATGAGAGCCAACAAACATGAAGCTTCTGGCCAGGCAACTGCCCAATTTTTTAAAACTTAAGGGGTTATCACACTCCTGTGGAAAAAAAGGTTACAAGCAAGATTTTCATACCCCCCCCCCCCCTTATACTTTCTCCTTTTTTTCTAAATTATATGAAAGTTTTTTAGCTGGATGGTTGAAAGTAAAGATGATGGCAATTGTAAATTTATGCTCAACATTCACAAACCACTATCTTGTTCACCTTATGAACAAAAAATGTATTACGACTGAAAAAACCAATACCTGGCTAAATATTAGTTTTGGACTTGCAAAAACTTTTGATTTAATAAGCCAAAATGCATTGGTAGAAAAGATATAAAAGGAATTTTAATTCCACCCCTTTTTAATTAGAATCATTGTTTCTCATCTCTAAGAGAAAACAAGTTCATCAAATACTTTTATGTATATCATGATCACCTCCCTATTTACAAAGATGTGCTACAAGGAACCCTATTAAGTCTACTTTTATTTCTTACAATGATAACTAACATTGGTGTTCTGTCTGATCTAGCACTCATAGAAGCTTGTTTCAGAAGTCCAAAAAGTAGCCCAATTGATATCTTGGAACAAATACCAGATTAAGCTGCTGCTAACAATATGACAACTCTGCCTAAGATATACCTAATCCTGGAATATGCCAGTTCTGTTTGGCATCCTGGTATCTCCAATGAATTGTTAGAAAGAATAGAGTTAATGTAAAAAAAAAAACTGCCTAAGAATTATTTTCAATGAGGGTTAAAGTCTCTTGTATCTTGAGCCAATCTGGGCAGCATAGTAAGCATGTTAAATATATGATGTGTATCCCACCTCCTTTTTACCTAAAAAATGTTAAGTTTACAAATTTAGTTATTTTTCTAATTAAATTGTGTTTTGTAGATTAGTTCTCCAAGTTTTTCACTGTTATGACATTTTTATTCTTATATTTCCTTTATTATTTTTCTTTACCCTATGGTGCGACTTGTGCCCATTTGGGTTTGTGATAGACATTTAAAAAAATTATAAGACTATCTTATTTTACCAGGCTGATTCCTCTCCTAGTCCTAGTGGCTCCCATGCTTCATCAGACAGACCAAGAAATCCAACACTGGGAGACAAAAAAAAATCATTTCAACAGGAAGTTTTGGAACAACTCAAAGATTCAAACCATCATCTCAAAGAGGCCTGTATTGCTTTTGTAGAAACTTCCAGATCCACAACTCAGCTCCTTGAACAGCTGGTTGGAGTTATGGGAAAAAAATGTGATTTTTTAAGCTTGTTTTTTTTATTAATTACCTTTTTTGTAAAAATATAAGTGAACTTGTTTAAGCCTTATTTTTCAATGATTTTTTTATACATATTGCATAAGACTTCTTTTGCAGACACTACAGTAAGAAAAAGTGCTGCTTCAAACACCACATCAAAATACAATTGTTGTTGCCATAGTAATTTAATCCCAGCTGTCCCCTCCGCTTAATGGGACCAGCACTCTATACGCAACGTTACTAAATTTTTGTTTTCCATTACTTCTGTACTCGTTTCTCATCAACAGTTGGTTCAGAATGTGAAATGATGACAATTTAATAAAGACAAAGTCAACAATGTACTTTGTGTAAGCTAGGTCGACATCTGACCCAGCTAGAAGAGCCCAGACGATTGTCATGGTAATAACCATTATATTTGGAAACAGTGAACTTTTTAATATAAAATATAACATACACACAGTAAATATAAGTGAAATATACACAAAATATAAGTGAACGTTTTTAAGTCTGATTTTTCAATGATTTTTTTTTATACATATTGCATAAAACGTCTTTTGCAGACACTACAGTAAAAGAATGCTGCTTCAAACACCACATCAAAATACAATTGTTGCTGCCATAGTAACCTAATCCCAGCTGTCCCCTCCCCTTAATAGGACCAGCACTCTATACAAAACTTTACTTTATTTTTTTTCCATTACTTTTGTTCTCGTTTCTCATCAACAGTTGGTTCAGAATATGAAATGATTACAATTTAGTAAAAAAAAAAGTCAACAATATTCTGTGTTTAAGCTAGGTTTACATCTGACCAAACTAGAAGAGCTAAGACACAGTCGTCATGATAATAACCATTATATTTGGAAACAATGTTGAATAGGAAACAGAATGATACTACTTGTTTGTCATCACAGTGTTTACAAACATACAAGGTCTACGTGATAGAAGAAGATTTGACTTACAGGTGGGTAGGTTCATCCCTCAAAGAATTTATTATATTGCAACTTTCTCTGTAGTTACACATAAGGAAAAACAAACAACTTGAATACACAAAATGTTTTTCACAAAAAAAATCTTCAAAAGAAAAAGAAAGAGCTGCATTAAATCATAGCTACATGAAACATAAGATACATTAAAAATTTTCAGAAATAGAATAAAAAAATTAAAGCATGAAATGACCATTTAGTTCCATCAACAAATAAATGAAACTGAAGACAAACAGAAATTACAAAAAATAACTGAGTAGAGCTAAAAAAAAGCAGAATCTAAGAGGACCAGAGCTACCCCCTCCCCCTTTATACGTTCTAAGGACCAGAAACCCATTTGTAATTTACTGAAGTTAAAAAAGAGAAATAAAATACATTTTGTTTTCATTAAAGGTAAAATTATATTTCAGTTTCGTGAAATTGTGATGATGTAGTATACAGATATTATCACCAGTAGCTTTTTATCTGAATTTAATGCAGAAGACTCTTTGAAAGCTTTCAAGTAAATTAAAATTAACTTTAGAAAGATGCATAATAACAATAACAAAATACCTTATTTTGCCTAAAAATTCATTTATAAAAACTGAAAAGCAAAAAACCTGGAAAAAATAATGTAACAATAATGATCCCAGTAACTTAAGATGTGCCAGGCAACTAGGAAGGTTTTGATGATGACAGCTTAGGGTAGATTTGAGCTAGGTTAAGTTTTTAACCCTTCTCATATATTTATACCTACATTTTAAAAATTAACGAGATTGTATACGTAAGTTCTTCCCCCCCCCCTCCCCCGCCTCAATAATGGGGATAAAAAGGTCCACAACAATTTTTTTGATTGCTCTAAAATTGTATCCCTAATTTCTTGGACAAATTGGGACCTTATACTCTAGAAAAAATGGAAAACAAAATATTAGTTCCCATAAAAAAGGGGAATTAGTAAAAACATTAGTTCCATAGGACTGAAACATCAGTTCCCTTTTGACCTTTTGTAACCTTTCTTGAATGAGCCTTGTTTTTTATCCATATAATGTTCTATTTGATGAAAACTGTAAAAAAAACTCTTAATCTATATACATTTTGTAATTAAAAAATAATAAAAACATTTGACCCATGGGTGCCCATATGGGGGGGCAGGGGGGGGCTCTCCCCCCCCTGGTTGAATGATGCTGCCTTATTTTTATATTTTTGTTCTGAGATTTCTATTATATAGCATTAAAAGTAGCAATTAGACGAAGTTTGCCCCCCCCTGGAATTCAGCTTATGGGCGCCCATGATTTGACCACATATGCATCAAATTTCCATGGTTATCCAAAGTAGCTGTGGTCAGTGCTCGGCACTGGCGTGAAATTTCTCCTTGTTCTTTGAGTCAAAAACTGAGCAAATAATTCATTTCTGCGTTCCACACCAGCTGCTTCATCATTGTAATCTACTCTGCTCCTAGAGTGAAGATTTGATTCAGTACTAGTACTTACATCAAAATTTGACCAGTCACCTGGGTTAGTTACGCAAACATTATGTAGGATACAACAGCACATAGCTACTTCACACACATTGCGTGTTTTTACTGACAAGTCTTTGTCAAAAATGGATCTCCATCAAACTTTTAACAGACCAAAGGCCATTTCTATGCAGACCCGAGCCCTTGAAAATGCAGTATTAAAATTTTTCTTCAAAGAATCACCTGCTGCTTCTGGTCCTCTGGATGGTGTTATTAAGGATAAAGGATTTACCAGGCAAGGGTAACCAGAGTCCTCAAGCAGGAAATGTCCTTGGGGAGGGTACAATGAATCCTTAAACAAATCTGAATTTCTTAGTACCCTTGCATCATGGACAGATCCTGGATATCCAACAAAGACATTCAAGAATGTCTTGTCTGCATCACAGACAGCCTGTAATTGGATACTTGTTTGCTTTTTGCGGTTAATGTGTAGAACCTTTTGGTCTGCTTGCACATGACAATTTATATGTGTACCATCAATGGCACCAGCAGCACATAAAAAACACTAGATCTTGCTTTTTTAGCAACATTTTCTCCAATCAAATTTACTTCAGCCCCAGTAGGCATCTTGATAACATGCTGACAGAGGGAAAGCAATACACTGATTTTTCTGTGCACAATATCACAAACACTCTGTCCTGGTCAACCTGAAGCAAGTGCAACCCTCCTGTAAGAAGCACCTGTAGCAAACCAGGCAAGTAGTACACACTACTCAACCTCCTCTGACCAGCTTTGTAATTTATAGGTCTCAGTCAATTAGAGAAAAACACAAAATGCAGGACGGGAGATCCTAAAATGAATAATGAACAACTCAGGTTTATCAAAGAAAGTAAACATATTTGTAGTCATTTGAATGTCACAATCCAAATGTGGGTGCTGAAAAAAAAATAATCATTTTCAGGTACAAAACAAGGCAATTTATATTAGACTGTAAAAAGGAGACAAAATTAATAGACTAATCTACTGTTGCCAATACCTATTGGCAAGAACAACTATATGGTGTCAAGACCATATGGTTTCATAACAAGAAAAGCTTGCCAGAAAAAATACGATCCTTGCCAGGAAAATCAAATGCTAAGTTTAATGAATCTTGAGTATATTGCAAGAATAAGTTTCAAAAAAGGTAATTTATATAAATTTTTAGAAAATTTCGAGCATAAACCAGGGCAACTTAGATTAGACTGTAAAAAGAATAAGAAATCAATAGGCTACTCTACATTTGTCAATAGTTATTGGCAAGAACAACCATATGGTGTCAATATCATATGGATCCACATCAAGAAAAAGCTTGCCAGAAAAAATGGGGATTGTTGCCTGTAAAAAAAAAATACAAGTTTAATGAATCTAGAGTATATTGCAAGAATAAGTTTCAAAAATGGTAATTTAAATAAATTTTCTGAAAATTTCTAGCATAAAAAAAGGCAAACTTAGATTAGACTGTAAAAAGAATAAGAAAGCAATAGTCTACTCTACTCTTGCTGATAATCTAAATCTAGTGAATCTAAAGTATAATGCAAGAAAAAGTTTCCAACTGGTACTTTAAATAGATTTTCAGAAAATTTCTAGCATAAAACAATACACCTTAGATAAGATTGTAAAAAGAATAAGAAAGCAATAGGCTACTCTTGCCAATAGTTATTGGCAAGAACAGCTATATGGTTTGCCAATAGCTATTGGCCAGAACAACTATTTGGTCTCAAGACCATATGGTTCAGCATCAAGAAAAAGCTTTCCAGAATAAATGTAAAAATTTTATAGAATAAATGTAATTACCTGTAAAAAAATTCCAAGTTTAATGAATCTAGAGTATATTGCAGGAATAAACTTCCTAAATGATACTTTAAATTGATTTTTAGAAAATATCTAGCATAAGACAAGGCAATTTAGATTAGACTGTAAGAAAAAAATAAGAAATAAATAGGCAACTCTACTCTTGCCAATAGCTACTGGCAAGAACAACTATATGGTCTCAATTTCTATACATTTTTTTCAGTGTCTATCACAGAGATGCTTGTAGTGATGGCACTATCTTTGGGGTTGTCTATATTAGTAGTGCCAATGGATATGAGTCCATGCCTCCCTAGATTTTTAAACACAACTTTTGTAGTTTCAAAAATTTATCCAAATTTTCACCTCTGCAAAATAGCTACTGCTACTTCATTCCAGTGCAGAAATCAGAGTATACTGTTGCTGGAGATGGTTTTCCGTTATTTCAAGAAGCATTAATATTTGCTGCATCTAGTGATAACGCTACGTTTGGGGTTGTTTGTAAAAATGGCTCCAATAAGTGGGGCAACCCCATGCCTCACCAGATTTTTAAACACAACTTTTGTAGTTTCAAAAATCTATCCAAATTTTTACCTCTGCAAAATAGCTACTGCCACTCCATTCCAGTGCAGAAATCAGAGTATACTATTGCTGGAGATGGTTTTCCATTATTTCAAGAAGCATTAACATTTGCTGCAAGTATGATGAAACAATATGTAGAATACTGATGATCTTCTCCTCATGCACTGTAATAGAGTCATGAACACATTATTTTTTATTTAAAACTTTTTCTTAAGTAGTTGTTAGTAAATTATTGATATTAATGTTCTGATGGGCCAAAATTAATGTATAGTACAACATCCAAAATTTATAAAATTTGCACTAGAAATGCGATTGATCCAGTGGGATTTTTTTTGTGGTAAAATATTAAACTAGATTTACATTAGACATTTTTAAATTATCAGTATGAAACAAAGTACACAGCCATTGTTTCAATTAGATTTGTCTCAAATTTTAATGATGATGATACTTGTAATCACACAAGTTGAGATGCATGTTTAAAGTACTAATTTGAGTATATTGGAAGAACACCAACATAAAATTAAGAGATATGTGTCCTATTTGATTACTCTTATGTTAGCATCCACACGCAAATTGCTGGGTTTAGCCCTTCCTAAAATCCTCTTCAGAACTCTATTCATCCATTGTTTTGCTTAACAGATATCACTGCAGAAGTTGTCTTAAATCACTCTTACCAAAGGATGATCCCTCCCCCAAAAGAAACTCCTGCATATTTTCCAAGTGTTAGCTACATATTTATTGAGGAAAAGAATTAGTAATTGGCCTACTATAACAATTCCCTTTCTTTCATTATCTAATGATCTTCATCCAAGCCTTATTGCAGCTGACATTAAGGTTTTTAGTGTCTTATCAATCATAACAGTAATGAGAAGTCATTATTGGAGATATAAAAATTCTTGTTAGCGCTTTGTGGATCAATCCCTACCACTTGGAACATTGACCATGTCTGCTGAAAGCTCACCATTGAGAATGAATACCAATAACAATTGCATTACTGACGTGGAAATAACTCCTTTTCAAAATAAATTAAAAGTACCAGTAATTGGACAAGGCCTATTATTTATTCTTCTTTATGCTTTTGTATCATGAAAACAGGATTCACTTTCTTTGCATTAAAGCAGAATTACTATAAATAAGGAAATGGAGTAAAATTTTGTATAACTTGGTGCTATAACCAGTGATTGATGGACAGACGGGATACAGTTGTTTTGTTAAAAATATTACATTCGGCCATGAATTATGATTTAACAATCTTGCAAAGTAGCTGAGTTAGGTCAATTCAATTCTCAAGGATTTATCAAGAGCATTACCTATCTCATCAGAAGAAACTTAAGTACCTATTTCCTTCCAAAATGCACTGACCTTTGATACCTTGGAAATATTCTAAATGAGCAACTTTTTGCTATCTTGGAAAGGGAGTAGGCTAGGGAAATGAAACTTTCTGGAATGAATCTACAGAATAAAGTTCATCATGGAAAGGTACTTTTAAGTACTGGTAAATATAGAGCAGTCCATATTATTGACCTACAAATAAAGTGAACATACCAGTCAATATCTTTTTTCTGAATATAATAATTGCTTTTCTTCCGAATCCAATTTTCAGCCCTTTTTGAACCCTTAAAACTGATAAATTCTTTCAAAAGCTTTCGGGTATAAAAAATGGTTAAAACTTTGATTTCAAACTTACTATTTCATCATAAATACATTCTGTAAAAGTTATATAATTAACTAACATTTATTTGTCCTGAACAAGTTGAATATAGCAAATTCAAACAAGTTTTGCCATATTTTCTTCTTATTCTGTTAGGCCACTTAAAACTGCTATTCTGCCTAAATGTAAAAACAAATATCAAAGCTGACAGAAGAAACATGGTGGATGGTAAAATGGAGATTTTGTATGAATTTTTTTTTTCCACCTTGTGACAGGTTAGGTTAGGGCTCAAAATTCAATTTGCAAGAAAAGTGATTATTATATTCAGAAAGAGCTTAATAAAGAGTATCAGTTGGTATGTTCACTTTATTTGTAGGCCAATAATATGGATTGCTCCATGTTTACTGAAGTATATATCTCCACTCCTTCTCCTTTAGAGGGTGCTGAGCTGCTGACCTTTAAAATCTTAGTATTATAAAAGTTAAACCTTTTAAAATTACTCTTCAGCTAAAGCAAAGTACAAGGAAAGTCAAATAACAGGAATTGCAATTTCAAAAATAAAACAGGAGAAATAAAATGAAAATTGAGATATATGATATTTTGTCAAAATTTGAATGTTGTGTCAAGTAGGCAATATTTTTTTACTTAGAAACCAGGAGGGGGTCAATATCTACCAAATCATATTATTGAGTTAGGACTAAAGTGAATACACCATTCAATGCCTTTTTTAATGCTGATTATGAATATAATAAGCATTTCGATTGGAACTTGATGTCCGCCCCCCCCCCGATATATGTCCAGACCGGGTTAGGTTAGGGATCTCCTAGATAGGGGGGGGGGGAGCTGAAATTAATTTACAAACTAAATGATCATTTTTTTAATAATAAGCATTAAAAAAGGCATCAAATAGTGTATTCACTTTATTTGAAACTCAATAATATGATTTGGTATATATTGAACCAGGAGGGTTCCAACCCAGTAACTTCTCAATAGGACTATAGTCCTGGAGTATGCTTTGTCACTTGAATGATATTTCCTCTACCTAAAGTTCTTCTAATGTTTCTCTGATGCTCAGTATTTAGGAAATATATCAAAGTAAGATAAAAATATCCTGCTTTAGAAACAAATTTGGGCTATATATTTTCACATTAGGGAGTGGGGGTAAAGTATAGCATGTCTGCATGGCTAATGTGTTTGGTACATTTGTTGTGCATAATATGTAGTAAGAATTGTTTTCTAACTTCACACTGTCCAAGCACTTTACTCTTACCCCCCCCCCCCTAATGTGCAAATACATAGGCCAAATTATATATTTTCTACCTATTCTGTCACTTCTCTTTGTCTTGTCTCACACTAAGCTGAAAAAAGCCAACAAAAGAAAGATGGTTCTATAGGCTAATGCATCAATGAATGAACAACTTGAGTGGTAGAGGCTTTAGCATGCAAGTAATAGCCTATGCTTTTAAGCCCTGGATTCACTACTAAAAGTTCCATTTTCTTAACATAACCTCTTTCTAAGATAGCAATGAGTAGCTAGTCCATAGTTTTACCAAAATTCCACTCACATAACAAAGATTGCATCTTCAAAACTAAAACCAGAGAAAAGTATACTGAAAATGAAAGTATAGGCTAGTCATTTTTTCAAAATTCCAGTATCTAGAATTTAACCTGTGAAAAAGCATAGCCTAAGAAAAGACAAAGTGATATATTTACTTTCATCCTATCTAAATTCTGTTGGCAACTACAAATTTACCTCTGGAAGTTTCATATAGGCCTACCTAAATTAATTGACTGCATCTTTCGGACACAGCCTTCTTCTTCTTCTATCTCACAGCAGGCGGGCTTTTCAGTTGATACTATTTAGCCCTTTTCCTTTTGCTTCACTCTGTGGGCTACATAACTACTGGCTTGGTTGTCTCTTATTTATTAGATATTCTTAAATATCTTTCAGTAGATCTTTCGACTCAAAGAGTTCAAATATATGATGATAGATATCGAATTCTGTGCTCTGTGTGCAGGAAGAGTCGGCTAGGCTCGTGGCTGATAGTGAGATTTTGTGGTCTTTGAGGCACTTTAACAGTTTACAAAGCAAGGTATGCTGTGCAGACGTCAGCACATTACATTCAAATAGGCAGTGGTCAATTGTTTCATTATTCATAATACAATACCTGCAAACAGGGGACAGGGGAACTGAACCACTTGAATTAGGAAACTGATATGAGAATGCAAGAAAGTTTAGTCCATTTGTTCCAGAACGAATTCTGTGATAAATTTTAGAAAAGTACTTATTGGGAAAGGGGGAAAGAGTAGTATTTTCCTTATTAAACATAATATCTGATAGTCTCCATCGGTAAATATCTCTAATGGGGATTGGTCTCCCACTTAGCAGGTCAATATTTATAGCATTTTTTACTATTTCATTAACCTGATGATTACCACTTGTACCAGAGTGGCTAGGAATATACTGGAGATGAGATCTAATGCCACTTGAAGCAAGATTATATACAATACTACAAAAGACAATGATAAGTGTCAATATCCAGCTTATACTGAGGAGCTGAAGACAGCAACTCAAGCCTTGATAAAGAGTCAGAATAAACTATAGTATTATTTGAATTAGCAATCAAGGGTCTATTTCCCATAAGGTGTTCTAATGCCATGATTATAGCACTCAACTCTGCAGACATTATAAATACATTATTATACAATCTCTCACCTATTGTAATTTTCAGGTGAGGAAGCAAGGCACCACTTGCTACCTTCTCGTTCAGTTTGGACCAATCAACAAATATTTGGAAATAGTTTTTATAAGTAATTGTATTCAGTAAGTTCAGTAAGTTCAGCAAATTTTTTCTGGACAAAAGCAATGGGGGTTAAATCTTTAGTCCACTTTGAGAAATCAGTATTTATTATGGGGATTGACCAATTCCATGGAGGAGATTTGGGGAAAGTAGGTGCAATAGACTTTGCGGGTACAGGGAACATCTTCTGAATATTGGCATACTCATCTGCAATGCCTCTATACATGGCTTGATTTTTTAACCAATTATGTAGGGTTTGTGAGCTATTTGGTTCAATTTTTGTCAGATGTTTTATCAAGAGAAAGCTAAGTCTCTTACTTATTGTTGTTAATCCAATCTCCATAAGTAGAAACTTGGTGCTTGTGGGTTTCCTAAGACTAAATATGAGATGTATTATATTGTTTTTTATTGCTTCAATTTTTTGCATCTCGGTCTTTGTAAACGGACCACAGTTGATGAGCCCATAGTCAATATGGGGTCTTATATGTAATTTAAAAAACTGGATTAAGGTTTTCTCCTTACAGCCCCGGGGTATAGCAAAAAGTCTTTTTAGTGTGATTGTTTTTCTATAGCATTTTTTTTTTATTGTGTTTGAAATGTGGAGGTGGAAATTAAGTTTTTGGTTAAGCATGAGACCTAGGACCCAATGATCCTGAAGACAATATCCCTTGACCCAATATCCCGAAGACAGTAAACAGACATGAGATTCCTATTTCTATACCATGGAGGCAGATACAATAGAAAGCAGGAAAACCGGAAATAAAATAAATGAACTGATCTGATTTAATATTGTATTTAGCAATTTCCTAACATATGAGAAGGCTGTTGTTCCACAGCCTTTTCCTCTTTCTGCTGAAGTTTAACTTTGGCCTAACAGAGCTTTAAAAAAGGAAAATCATTTGAAAAACAAATTGCACTGAACCATTTTTCTTAGGATGGGGAAGGGGTCTAAAATTCTAGGAGTGATTAAAGCACAACATAACCCCACTTGAAGGTAAAGATATTTAGGTGTTCTGAATTTTAGCCCAATTGGTCCATGTGTTTAGGAATATATAGCAGAACAATAAGGTTCTTGGTAACGTAGATATAGTACATAAAGATGTGTTAGGCAGTCTTTGAGAAACACATATATCTTTGATTTATACTAAATATGTTTCATAATCTAATAACATAGCTGTTTTCTAATACTTCCAATAAAGTAAATACACTCTGAAGTTGTATGACTCGTGTAG
>NC_142811.1:44507619-44540119 GCF_049724085.1 Artemia sp. Qi Xiang Cuo | reverse complement strand
AAGTTTTTGTGTGTGTGTGTGTGTGTGTGTGTGTGTGTGTGTGTGTGTGTGCGTGTAAGTTTTTGTGTGTGTAAGTTTTGGCGTGTGTGTGTGTAAGTTTTCGTGTGTGTGTGTGTAAGTTTGTGTGTGTGTGTGTGAGTTTTTGTTCATGTGTGTGTGAGTTTTTTTTGTTTTCATGTTTTAGTTTGTGTGTGCGTGTGTGTGTGTGTGTGTGAGAGTTTTGGTGTGTGTGAGTGTTGGTGTGTGTGTGTGAGTTTTCGTGTTTGTGTGTGTGTAAGTTTTGTGTGTGTGTGTGTGTGTGTGTGTAAGTTTTTGTGTGCATGTAAGTTTTTGTGTGCATGTATGTTTTCGTGTGCTTGTGTAAGTTTGTATGTGTGTGTGTGTAAGTTTTTGTGTGTGTGTGTGTGTGTGTAAGTTTCATCGTGTGTGTGTTAGTTTTGGTGTGTGTGTGTAAGTTTTAATGTGTGTGTGTGTGTAAGTTTTTGTGTGTGTGTGTGTGTGTGTAAGTTTTTGTGTGTGTGCAGTTTTTGTGTCGTCTAATGTGAATTTCAACCATTCAGGCTGGTGGACTAAGACCCTGATTCTGAGTAGTAATTTCCACTGGCTGGTCAGACTCTAATTCTGAGTTAGTGAATTTCAACCATTCAGGCTGGTGGACTAAGACCCCAATTCTGAGCTAGTGAATTTCCACCATTCGGGCTGGTGGACTAAGACCCAAATTCTGAGCTAGTGAAGTTCCACCATTCGGGCTGGTGGACTGGGACCCTAATACTGAGCTGGTGGAGTAAGACCCTAATTTTCCAACTCTTGCATTTCATGACAGAAATTCAAAATGAACAAGCCTGAAATAGCAAACTAGTCATCCCAAACTATTGGTTTCAGACAATAAACACCAATGATGGACTAAGAATCCTAGCTCTGAAAAGTTCAAATAGCAAACTACACACCCCAAATCGTAATTTTCTGACAAGACACACCCATGAAAGGCTATGAAACCTAGCTAATAAAAGCCTGAAATAGCAAATTAACCATCCCAAATCATAAGTTTCAGACAGCACTCACCTATGAATGGCTAAGAAACCTAGCTCAGAAAAGTCAAAAATAGCAAATTAGTCATCCCAAACTATAGGTTTCAGACAACAAACACCAACGAAAGGCTAAGAAATTCAGCTCAGAAAAGTCAAAAGTAGCAATCCACCCATCCCAAATCATAGGTTTCAGACAACACACACCTATGAAAGACTAAGAAATCCCACTCAGAAAAGCCCGAAATAGTAATTTACATATCCCAAATCATAGGTTTCAGACATCATTCACCTATGAAAGACTAAGAAACCTTAGCTCAGAAAAGCCTGAAATAGCGAAACTACTCATCCCAAACTACAAGTTTCAGACAACAAACGCCTATGACGGCCTAAGAATCATAGCTCTGAAAAGTTCAAATAGCAAACTACACATCCCAAATCATAAGTTTCAGACAACACACACCTATGAACGGCTATGAAATCTAGCTCAGAAAAGACAAAAATAGCAAACCACACATCCCAATCATAGGTTTCAGTCAACACACACCAAGGAAAGGCTAATAAATCCAGCTCAGGAAAGTCAAAAATAGCAAACTACGTATCCCAAATCATAGGTTTCAGTCAACACACACCAACGAAAGACTAAGAAACCTAGCTCAGAAAAGTCAAAAATAGCAAACTACTCATCCCAAACTATAGGTTTCAGACAACATTCACCTACGAAATACTAGAAAACCATAGCTCAGAAAAGCCTGAAATAGCAAACTACACATCCCAAATCATAATTTTCTGACAACACATACCTATGAAAGGCTAAGAAACCTAGCTCAGAAAAGTCGAAAATAGCAAACTACACATCCCAAATCATAGGTTTCAGACATCACACACCTATGAAAGACTAAGAAATCCAACTCTGAAAAGCCCGAAATAGTAATTTACATATCCCAAATGATTAAGTTTCAGACAGCATTCACCTACGAAATACTAAGAAACCTTAGCTCAGAAAAGTCTGAAATAGCCAACTACTCATCCCAAACTCGAAGTTTCAGACAACAAACACCTATGAGTGACTAAGAATCCTAGCTATGAAAAGTCCAAAAAGCAAACTATACCTCCCAAATCATAATTTTCTGAAAGGACACACCTATGAAAGGCTACGAAACCTTAGCTCAGAAAAGCCTGAAATAGCAAACTACACATCCCAAATCATAATTTTCTGACAACACATACCTATAAAAGGCTAAGAAACCTAGCTCAGAAAAGTTGAAAATAGCAAACTACACATCCCAAATCATAGGTTTCAGACATCACACACCTATGAAAGACTAAGAAATCCAACTCAGAAAATCCCGAAATAGTAATTTACATATCCCAAATCATAAGTTTCAGACAGCATTCACCTACGAAATACTAAGAAACCTTAGCTCAGAAAAGTCTGAAATAGCCAACTACTCATCCCAAACTCGAAGTTTCAGACAACAAACACCTATGAGTGACTAAGAATCCTAGCTCTGAAAAGTCCAAAAAGCAAACTATGCCTCCCAAATCATAATTTTCTGAAAGAGCAAACATATGATAGGCTAAGAAATCTAGCTCAGAAAAGTCAAAAATAGCAAATTAACCATCCCAAATCATAGGTTTCAGTCAACACACACCTACGAATGGCTAAGAAATCCAGCTCAGAAAAGTCAAAAAAATAGCAACCCACACATCCCAAATCATAGGTTTCAGACACCACACACCTACGATAAACTAAGAAATCCGGTTATGAAAAGTCGGAAATAGCAAATTACATATCCCAAATCATAGGTTTCAGACAACACACACCTAAGAATGGCTAAGAAATCCAGCTCAGAAAAGTAAAAAAAATAGCAACCCCTACATCCCAAATCATAGGTTTCAGACACCACACACCTACGAGAGACTAAGAAATCCGGTTATGAAAAGTCAGAAATAGCAAATTACATATCCCAAATCATAGGTTTCAGACAACACTCACCAAAGAACGGCTGAGAAATCTAGCTCAGAAAAGTCAAAAATAGCAAACTAGTCATCCCAAACTATAGGTTTCAGACAACAAACACCTATGAAAGGCTAGGAAATCCAGCTCAGAAAAGTCAAAAGTAGCAATCCACCCATCCCAAATCATAGGTTTCATACAACACACACCTATGAAAGACTCAGAAATCCAGCTCAGAAAAGTCAAAAATAGCAAACTACATATCCCAAATCATCGGTTTCAGTCAACACACCCCAACGAACGCCTAAGAAACCTAGCTCAGAAAAGTCAAAAATAGCAAACTATTCATCCCAAACTATTGGTTTCAGACAACATTCACCTACGAAATACTAGAAAACCTTAGCTCAGAAAAGCCTGAAATAGCAAACTATACATCCCAAATCATAATTTTCTGACAACGCATACCTATGAAAGGCTAAGAAATCCAGCTCAGAAAAGTCGAAAATAGCAAACTACACATCCCAAATCATAGGTTTCAGACACCACACACCTATTAAAGACTAAGATATCCAACTCATAAAAGTCAAAAAATCAAACTACATCTCGCAAATCATAAGTTTCACTCAACACACTCCAACGAAAGGCTAAGAAACCTAGCTCATAAAAGCCTGAAATAGCAAACTACTCATCCCAAAGTATTGGTTTCAGACAACATTCACCTAGGAAATACTAGGAAACCTTAGCTCAGAAAAGCCTGAAGTAGCAGACTACACATCCCAAATCATCGGTTTCAGACAACTCACATCAACGAACGACGGGTGCTCGGGGAGAGCCTTTGTGGGTCTGGGGGTCCCTTGTGGACGGGTGGTCCTGGGGGGGGTGGGGGGTACATTTGGGGACGGGGGGATGGCCTTCAAGGTCCGGGGCTGGCATTGGGGGGTCGGGGTGGGCTTTTGGGGGCCTGGGGGACATTTGGGGACCGGTGGAGGGCCTTTGGGGCGCCGGTGGCCCTTTGGGAGCTCGGGGGTTCTTTGAGGACCATGGGAGGGCATTTGGGGCAGTTGGGGGCCGGTGGAGGACCTTTGGGAGCTCGATGGGCCTTTGGGGGGCCCGGAGATGGTCTTTGGGGGTCTGGGTGGGCCTTTGGGGTCGCCGGTGGCCCTTTGGGAGCTTGGGGGGGGCCTTTATGGGTCCGGGGGGGACAGTTGGGGGTCTGGGGGACATTTGGGGACCGGTGGAGGGCCTTTGGGAGCTTGGGGGGCTTTTGAGGACCGGGGGCTTCCTTCGGGGTTGGGGTAGGAGGATTGGAACCCTTTGGGGTTGGGTTAGAGGACCTCACAGCACTGTTCAAATGAAACTTGTGTATTATAACGACCACAGAGTTTCACCTTTAAATTCTCTTCTAAAATCTCTTCAAAAATCTTCTTTTAAAATGTCTCTATCTGTTTCGCCGAAATAGTTCAATAACCTGTCTAAAACGGTTTCGCCCAAATAATCCCTAAACGCAAATTCAGTGTGTTCCTTTGTTATTGGCATCTCTGTGTTAACGCATTTCAAATTAATATGAAACCTTCTCGCGCGCTAAAACAATTCATCGCTAAGATGTTTCTTGCCTAATTGTTTCCATGGCCGGTGGTTATTAATATCCTTTGGAGTTCGACCAGTAGAACTGTTCCCGAGGCAAAGACATTAATGATTTTGTATCTATTCCTGGAGAAATGTTTCTATGCGAAAAATTTTAAAGTCTGACATATGATGTCATTGATTGATCGATCTGTCAAGAAAGGGAAAATTAATTTGTTGTTTCTAAGGGGAATAATTGATTCATGATAGGTGAAATGAGGTCGACAGCACAGGTGTTCAGACTCGTGACAGCATCACGTGGTTTATGGTTTTCTCAGTGAGAAAGTTCCTTTTTTTTCAAATTATCACTGACAAAAACCATAAAAACATAAAAAAATGTGACAAAATTCCTGTTATTCACATTCTCACTGACAAAAACAATAAAAACAGACATAAATGTGAGAAAGTTCCTGTTATTCAAATTCTCACTGACAAAAACCATAAAAACAGACATGAATTGATGTTGACAACCATGGAAAACATCAAATAAATCAACCAAAACACATAACCATCCAAGGAAACAGACATCAATGTGAAAAAATTCCTGGTTTTCCAAGTGACAAAATTACTGTTTTTTCATTCTCACTGAGATAAACCATAAACCACGTGGATCTATGCCCATATATGGTGTGCTGACATGAGCTTTAGGGTCACCTCTACTGCCATGGAGCCAATAAACCTTATTCCTTAACATATATATCTTACTTCAATTAAAAATGAGTAGAAAAAATATCTTGATTTTGAACTGAAGAGATTCATTGAAGAGATGTTTTCCTTAAAAGCATTATCATTAGAACAAATCTGATTATGAGAAATCCAGCTTACTCAAATAAACAATTTTGGCTGAGTATTAAATCATGATATTGTTGGGAGATCAATGAAAAAGTCCAACACATTTTTCAAGCCGGGTTCAAAATACTTAATGCATTCAAATATCTACTAATAGGAAGCTCTATTCGGCTACTAGATAATTGGAAGGTCCCCTGGGTAAACAAATTGATCACAAATCTTAGATTCCGTGAAAAAACTTACAGCTCAATGGTTCAACAGATGTAGTTTTAAATTTTATAGTTTCCCTATCTTTTCTTCAATTTACAGACTAGAATAAACGTTCATGTTTATCAATTTGTATGGGCAGACGTCATCCTTTACAAAACCCTACATACACAATTACTACCAGCCATCCTGTCACTACATCGTTGTTGTAGTTGCATCTACAGTCACTGATTATACTGTCAACACTTGCTTCTACTACTACTACTAAAAACTCAACAAAGCACCAAGCTGCCAGAGACCACCTCAGCTCAAAGTCTCCCTCTTTCACCTTCAAAGCCTCCCTCTTTACACCTTCCCAAGAGGTTCCCATTTTCCTTAAATATCCCATTTCAAATCGAATGGGCCCAATCTGAAGTTTATAGGACCAGACATTCCATAGAAACATTATATGCCCCCAGGACATAACTTATAATACTTGCCTCAGGGCTCTGGGGGCTGTATCAACCCTGTAGGCATTTTCACGTGTTCTTTAGACTATTTTGAACCAAATGATTATTTCACAATTTGAATAAAATGCGTGTAGTGAAAAGAAGATTAGTTGGGGGGGGGGAGCTAGTTGCGCTCCTTCACTTTTAACTCTTAAAAGGGAATTGTTGCCCCCAGGCTCTGGTGGCTTGTATTAAACCCATAAGCATTGATATATGATCTCTGGACTATTTTGAATAAAATCGTTATCTCAAAATTTCTATTGGACACATTTTGGGAAAACACAACGTGTGTGTGTTTGTGTGTGTGTGTGGGGGGGGATAGCTGCCGTTCAATCACTTTGACTCTTAAAAAGAGTAGTAGAAATTCTGACAAATCTAATGAGCCCCCTCCGAAGTATATGCAACCACCCTTTCTATAAGAACCGTATAAGTCCCAAGGCAGAACTTACAACCCTTGCCCTGAGGGATGTGGGAGGGGGGGTTGTCATGCTCAAAGGCATAATTCGCAGACCCTTCAACTAGGTTGAAAAAGTTGAAAACTTTTTCTACAACTATTTGAATAAGTAATCTGAAGTTTATACGACCACACAATCCATAGAAACATTATATACCCCCAGAAAATAACTTATAACCCTTGCCCCAGGGCTCTGGGGGGTTATGCAAACCCTGCAAGCATTTTTATATGTTCTCTGGACTATTTTGAACAAAATTACTATCTCTCAATTTGAGTCATACGCGTTTGGTGAAAAAAAGGGGTGTCGTATTTTTTTTGGTGCGGGGGGGGGGGCTAGTAGCCCTTCATCCCTTTTGACTTTTAAAAGGGAACTAAAAATTCCAATTTTCAGCCAAACGAGCCTTTTCTTAAGTTTATACAACCATCCCATCCATAAAACCTTAAATGCCCCCAGGACGTAATTTATTAGCTTTGACCCCAGGCTTTGGTTTTTTTTCATAAGCCCCAAAACCCTTTTTATATGATCTTTGAACTATTTTAAATAAAATGTCTATTTCCAAATTTCTGTCGGACGAATTTTGGGAAAATATGACGTCAGGAGGGATACCTGCTCTCCGATCACTTTAACTCTTAAAAGTACATTGAAACTTCTGATTACCAATCAAAGTGACCCCTCCGAAGTTTGTACGACAGCCCTTTATTTAAAAACCTTTTATGCCTCTAGGGTATAAGTTATGACCCTTGCCCTGAGGGCTCAAGGGGGTGGGGGTTGTCGTCCTCAAAGACATAATTCAAGATTCGCTCATTAGTATAAGATTAATGTAAATTATGTCATTACTGCAATAAACGATTGTTGACACAAAAAATTAATTGTATATTGACAGATCAACCTTTAAATTTGAAGCAAGAATGATAGTCTAAAAAATTATCTTTTATTCTGCAAATAATGTTTTAAAGTGGTTGTAGTGCCAGTTGCAACAACGTAAAGAACGTACTCTGGCCCATAGTAACTGATAGTCTAAGAACATACTTGAAAAAATTGAGCCTAAACTGTCATTTGAAGCTGATTTAGGAATTGTAACTATTATTTTGTTTAACCTTATGGTAGCAGCTTCTTACGAAAACAAATTTGCAAAATTTTTGAAAATCAGCCTGATAGTCCAAAAAAATGTGTCAGATTGAATGAAACCTTAACCATTCGAATCCCCATTAATATTGGGTGATATTGCATATCAATATCGGTATATCGATGTATAGCACCAAATTTCGATATCGAATACCGAAACGTAAATATTGATATCGAAAACGATATTATTTCGGCTTTTTCTTGTATATACCGGTGAACGTCCAGCAGAAAAAATCCAACATAGAAAATTGTTTCGTAAATGGCAGAGAAGAAAAATAATCTATTCAATATACTGACTCATATATGAAGACACACAGCACGCATAGCTGTATCGACAAGAAAGCATAGCCCTTTCTGAAACTACGCTCAGTGAGGTTGGGCTCTCAAATGTTGTTGACAACCTCCAAAAGCTTGGGTAGTTAAATTACCTCCTAGACTTATAGGCCTTGTTGAGACCACACTCGTCAAAATCACCATATACCTCAATCCGCGTTTCTAGAAATTATAAATTACCCCTGACGATCCTCTCCAAGCTGAGAGTACAATAGAAAGGGACATGGATTGGGCCTTTCTGATATTACTGTAAATTCCTAACAAATATAGTTAAAATAATCATCTATATAATGATTCCTTTTACTTCAGTTACTATGGGCTACAGTTCGTTCCTTAATGTAAACGTCATGACATCAAGAAAAGGTTTAAATTGTCTGCGCTTAGAAGACAAGCGACAAAGAGAATCTATCTACAGAAGCCTGTCGCGTGCCCCATACTTTTGTTCAGAAAAACAAAGGTTTGGAAAGACGTATTTAATAATGACAAAAGATAAGCCGAGGTGTAACGAACCAAACAAATCAAAATGACTGTAAAGATAAGTGGATTTTGTGATTAGACATTTATATGGCAATCAGTGTCTACTATAATTTAAGAACTCAAAAATATGGATAGAGCACATTACTAATAGAGAGAGAAGTTCTCGTGCAATAAACCTAACAGTTGAATGAAACAAAAGGTTTGATGAGATACCTTTTTTTATCACAGAGGACAAGTCAAGGCAAAAGAAGAAGTTTTTGTCCCACCACCTGAGCAAGTAAAAGAAATAAAAGTTGTCGTCAATGCCTTCCATACCTTTGAAAATAAAAAACCTGGACTAGATAAATTGTTGGAGGAAAGAGAAGTTTTTATCCCAACACCCGAATAACTGAAAGAAACAAAGGTTCGGCGATATGTCTTTCATAATAACAAAAGACAAGCAAAGGCAAAGGTTAAAGGTCCAATAAATAAAAAATGCAATTTTACAAGGGCAACACTTCTAATTTAAGGACCATTTGGACGTCATGACATCAAGAAAAGGCTCAAAATGTCTGCATTTAGAATATAAGCGACAGTGTCTATATTTAGAAGCCTGCCTCGTGCCGAGTGCTGGGAGCCGGTGACGACGCCGCCGGGCTCCCGGTACTAGGCGCACGGCAAGCTTCTATAAATGGATTCTCTTTGTCACTTTACTTCTAAATGCAGACAATTTGAGCCTTTTTTTATGTCATGACGTCCAAATAGACCTTTTATTAGCATTGGTGCCTTTGTAAAATTACGGTTTTTTCTTATTGGACCTTTAACCTTTGCCTTTGCTTGTCTTTTGTTATTATGAAAGACATATCGCCGAACCTTTGTTTCTTTTAAAAGCTCAAGTTGAGGTAGGTATGGTAGGCACTGATAATCAAAAAAATAAATATCACTCGTTGACAACGTTGGTAGTTGTCAGAGCTTCCTTCCACAATTCATTATATGTTCTTCGTTCATTTTCAGGTAGTAGCAGATTTTTTAAGCTACGTTGTCTTTTCACAGGAAAAAATGCAACGCATAACATGCCATGATTAAAAACTTTAGTACTAAGGACGGCACAAACAAATTGGAAAGTTTGCCCTTGCAACTTATGTATAGCCATGGCAAATGCAGGTCAAATTCGAAATTAATGTCGTTGAACAGTACATCCAAGTTTACCTTTACTAGAGTCCACTGTAACTCAGGATATGTGGACTTCTTTTCCTGACTTTTTCCGAGTAATTATATTTACCTTAATTATGTTGTTACATAATTCAGTAATAATAACACAGGTCCCATTACACATCCCTTCTGAAATATCTAAGTTACGCAAAAGCGTAAGAATCATATTTTTCGTTATTTTAAATTCTAGTGGTTGTAAATCTGTTCTTTTAATTCAACTGGGGAACTCTGGAGTAAACTCCATTCTTTCTTTTTCCTTATATTTTCCAGAATCGTTACTTTTATACGATATGCATTCTCTTGGAAGGCAATCGACATTTTTCACATTTATTTTAATAATTCCTTTATTGATTGAAGCTAAAAATAACTCGATCCTTCATTAAATCGAAACTTTGTTTAGACAAACATTCCCCAAATACTTCATTAATTAAATTTCCACTTGAAATTACATTTTCCGGTAATTCAAGTTCATTACGTTCATTTTTAGGAATATTTCCATTAAATTCCCCAAGAGTTACCACCCCTTTCGGGCCTACCTTCACTGGTAAGCAGTTCAACCCAGCTTATTACTTTCATACAATTCAATTAAGATGATCGCTTCCGTATATTGATACTATCGATGTTATTTAAAATTGATATTATATAGTGTAACAGCTAGCACCCCCTTTCGGGCTTACCTTAATGGTAAGCATTTTTACCCTTTTTATCACCTTCATATAGTTCAACTAAAAATATTATCGAGCTCTGTTTCACTCCTATTATTCAATCGCCAAAGATCATTCAGAGCAGAGTTATGCCAATGGAATATCTTTTTCGCAAATTGAGTTATTTTTACGCAAATGATGCAACGTTTTGATATCTAATACCGTATGCAATCATTAAACCTTCCGTTGAATGCTAATAGCCAAAAGCTTAGCTGTTTACCATCTAGGCTGTTAACCTCAGAAACCTGACTGGTCGCTTTGTACAATCTCGTCCCTAAATATCTAGTTCCAGAATATAACGTCTTTGGTTGCTTTATGCAATCTCCTCCTGTGGTGCCTATTGCCTTACTACTTTTCTGTAAATTACACACACACACACACACACACACACACACACACACACACACACACACACACACACACACACACACACACACACACACACACACACACACACACACACACACACACACACACATACTATTAAAAAAGGCCCTAGCCGTTCCAATTTCCAATCGAATGAGCCCTTTTCTCCAATATTTTTGGTTACTCAAAAAGGGCATTAGAACTTTTGATTTCCGATCAAATGAGCCCTCTCCTCATCTTCTAGAATCACTTGATCGATACTATCACCCTTAAAAAAAAAACAAAAAAAAACAAAAAACAAACAAACAAATAAACAAGCATCCGTGATCTTGCTTCTGGGAAAAAAACTTAAAATTCCACACTTTTGTATATAAGAGCTTGAAACCTCTACAGTAGTGTTCTCTGATACGCCTAATCTCACGGTGTAATTTTCATTAAGGTCACTTGAATTTTAGGGGGTTTTCCCTCTTTTTTAAAAATTAGGCAAAATTTCTCAGGTTCGTAACTTTTGATGGATAGCATTAAACTTCATGAATTTTATATATTTTGAATAAGCATCAACATTCGATTCTTTTGATTTATCTATTATTATCAAGAATTTTTCTTACAGTTTCGGGTACTATTGAGCCCTTCGCTCCTTATTTACAGTTCGTTACCATGACCTGTTTGATACATTATATCCTGAACTGTTTGATGCTTTATACGTCGGTTTAATAGCCAACGGTCGTCCTTTGCAAACACTATATATAAGTAGAATAAGACTTACAGTAAAATTTAATCTTTAAAACTAGAATAAAAAATTGAGTAAACCCCAGAATCATTATTTCAGCTAAATTCAACCCGGACTAAAGATAAAACAACAGGAAACTAGGCAATTCATTCAGGTAGATACAAATCAGGTAGTTTTTTATTGCGGTCATTGCTTTTTAAACAGCTAACTTAAAGGGCTTTAATGTGATTCAGTGACAGTTTTAATTTTTTTATTTTAGTTCCGGAGATCGCATTTTATTATAAGTCTTATTTTATTTATATATGGTGTTTGCTGAGGACGGCTCTTGGATATAGAGCTGAAGTAATCATTTAAGCATTAAACAAAGTTCACTGTCTTAGATCAATTTCCTTTTGTTTTACTTGTTGCTGTTTTTATGGTGGAAAGGCGGTGTGGTCTTCGTCGTTATTTTTTGTTCTCAAAATAATTCGAGGCTTTTCTAAATTGCAATACACATTTAGTTTTCTCGCTAGCAGAAAGACAAAACTTTTGATGCTAAAAATATTCGACGTATCTAGGATCTGATATGCTCTTTTCTTTTCGCGATTTACCTTTTGGGGTTATTATCACCAATAAACAGTTGCAAGAAGCATATTGTATTTATTGTTAAACACAATTGTAAAGATTAGAGCCTGTTAAAATATGGCGTTGTATGTAGAATACTTTTCTTTAGTTCCGCGGAAAAATATATTAGCATTTCTTAAAATGTGGTTGATTGGGTTAGGCCTACTTCAAATTCAAGTAAGTAATTATACCCAGAGTCAGTGTAGGCGTATGTACCTGAGCATGGCAAACAAGCATACGAAAATCCAGAGTTGCAATCTTTCATACATGTGTGCTATTTTGACTATTTTTCTATACTTAAATAGTGGCAAAAGCCAATGGCATGCAAATAATAATTAAAATCGTTCATCCTGGCCTGATAAACCCATTGACTTCTAATTTGTTTCGTATAAATTCAAATATTTCATATATACGTATTTTATATATACGTGGATACCAGGTTGTATCCACGTTTTTTGTTCAGGGAGTAAATTTTTTTCAGGGGATGGGATGCAAAAGTCAGACAAAAATTTCGGGGGTAGTGGTTCAAACCCGATACCCCCCTGAATTCGGCGTTAGTCAAGTAGTATTTTCAGCAATTCGTATTTAGCATTGCTCTGACACTTACGGGTACAAAATTAAAGCCTTTACATGGTTAAAACAGTTGTAGCATTTGATAAGTTGCTTCAATGATCGGTAGAAAAAAACTCGTAAAAAGTTAACATTTATTATCAAATATTGGGATCAATTAATAAACAGGAAAAAAAAATTAATTCACTATCTCCATGGTGAAATAGCTGCATTTATGAGTTAAAAAACAACTCAAGTCGATCTTTCTAGGGTCGGGGATAAGGCCTTCTTATAAGCTGATTTCTAATAAAAGCTGATTTTTTTCTAGGTACTGGACGTCAACACAGCTGAATGGCTCTGGATAGATAAGTCATGACTCATTTTACACCTTCAGTCTACATCTTCATTTATATTCGCCTTCGTGTATATAAATGAAGGCGAATATAAATGAAGGTGTAAAAGGTTGCCCTAGGCTTTGGTCCAGACAGAGTAATGGCGACATTATTATCCCGTACAAAATTGATAAAAGTTTAAAAAAGTGAAAAAACATCTTTAATTGATTATTTCAGCACATGGGAAAAAGATACGTGCATTCGCATGGTTCCTTGGGATGGAAAGAAAGGTAAAATTTCTAACTGGGGATGGCTTTCAATTATCATCGGAGTCTACAATAAATGTGTGTCATCTATTGGGAGGACATTAAATGAAATGCAACAACTAACTACTGGGTTTGGTTGTCCCACTCCTTATTTATTAGGAGCTACGCTAGGGTTAAGTGCTGAAGAGCAGCGGTGTGATAGAAACAAGTATTTGATGTTTAAAAACATCACAAGAAAAGCTATCTATCACAAGAAAAATCTTCCTAGGCTCCTTATAATATTTCTTAGGAAGATTTTTCTTGTGATAGATAGCATTTCATCTGCAATGTACATTCCCAATTGGGGAAATTGGATTTTACCTTGGGACCCAACAATGGAGTATCTCATGAATGATTATCATAATAAAAGCCATTATGACAGGTATCAGATGGTTCACGCGTATGGCTGTACTAAAGTATGGGAAAAAAGTGCGGTGTTCGAAACTATTGCAAAAAATTCGGGTACTTGGGTCAAAATTGCGTGTGCATTTGTCCTCCACAATCTTCCGGAAATGCTTGTGAAAGGAAACAATCCCGTACGCTACCCGCTTACCCATCAGAAGCATGTGGAGGACATATTCAAAAGCTGGAAACATACAGATCTGCAAAAGCTAAGAATAACCAACTGTGCATTTGGTGGATTCAACCTCCGAAGTGTAAAATAGCTGTCGTTACAATAACGGAATTTCACCTGAATAACTATAACCTAAAATGTGAAGGTGAAGAATTTGGCGTGAGAAGTGAAACAGATGAGATTTATGAAACAGATGAGAAATATAGATGCGGGGAACAAATAAAGCCTGGATCTAAATTTATCGGAAAGCGATATCTAGTTGTTGATTTCCGTTCATCATTCGAACCAAGAGAAAAGAAAGGAATCGTGGCATTCAATGTGTCATTTGGCTTAGACCCAGCTTGTGAAAATCGTACTTTTGGATGTGGAGAATGTCCTCATGTAAAGTATCCCGATGGGTCTATAGCTTTTCCCATACGCCATTCTGCTTCCAATTGTACATCACTCTGAAAGTTTCCAGAAAAATATTTGATTGTAATTTAAATTTTAAGGCAAATTTGAATATTTGGTGAAAATGTCAAAGCCAGATTTGTGCAATAATTTTTTAATAGGATTCTTCATTTTAAAGTTTGGGTGGAATTAGGATTTTCAGTCATAAGAATTGAAAATCTACTTAAAAGATTAGGCCTGAAACTATTCTTTGGGTCTGAACCCATTCTGAACCTCATTATGTAGACAACCTAAGGTTTGACTTGTCTGTTCATTTAATTTTTTGTTCTTTTTAAGATTCATTTATTCATTCCTGGCCATCTCAATAATTTTTTAAGATCCCTCTTGCCCTAGGCCCCTTTGGCCCAGAATACATACCTTGTAAGTTTCAAGCTGACCGGACAAAAAAAAAACTATATGCTGCGCATGACCACCCCCCCCCCCCGGAAAAAAATATAGAAGGTTATAAACATATTTTACTTTCAAACTTGGATTCAAGTTAAAATTAGAAGAAATTTCATTTTAGATGACTTCAAACTAAAAAAATCTAAATTTTATATTATAAGCTCGAAAGTCAGTAGAGACAGCATGGATTTAAACTGAGTCACAACTTTATCAGGTTGACGTTTTTATTGCATCTTTATTATGTTTATGTTCTGTGCGTTTGTTCTGGTGTTTTTTTTCTTGACTAGGGGCAAAAATATATGATGGGGCAACCCTATATGATGGACGAATAAAACTCACCGGTGAAAAGTTTTATTACAATATTAATATACAACCGTATTGGTATACTATTCGTATACCAATTATTTGAATATATTCTTTCAGATTGAATCACCCGAAGAACCCAAAGTGCCTGAGATTCCTTGGGATAGTAGCGGGTCTGACACAGATGCTTCTTACAGTGGCCTAAAGACTCAGGATTTACAGGAAGCCAAAGAATTACTGATTGTTGAAGCTACTGATATGCTTCACATTCCGCTATTTACTGCAGAAGTTGTTCCGAAGGACCATGGTAGCTTATTTATTTTTCTTTGGGCCTCTTTTAAAGTGGGTAAAACTCTAAAGAGGAGAATGATCTAGTTTGCTCGTAAAGCTAGGGTCAACCCGTTTTCTTAACAACTTGATAAATAATAGAGGTTAACGCGTCTCGTTGGTTTTCTGATTAAAACGGTTTGTCGGGTTTTCTAAGAAAGACAATCTAGCGCGGAAATGAAGATTAATTATTAAATTAAATGTTGCATGCCTCACTAAACTTGAAGTTACCGGAGAGGATATATCTATTAAATTGAAAAAAAACATCGTCTCTCAGATGCTTCAAGCTGAAGGGGAAAACGTCCTGCGCACGGATAACTTACTTAAATTTTGCTTTTGGACGAGAAAGGGACAAAAGCCAAGATTCTCTTCAGAAGAACATACCCAACTCAAGAAATCTCCTTTTACTTAGGTCGTTTTCCCTTTCTGGGACGAATTTTGAACCCGTCCTCCCTCTTGTTTAAATAAAGTCTCTGTTTCGGAAGCACTTATCGACATTATCAAAGGCAGCGCAATCGCGCTGCTTAAGTAAAGACCGATGTTGGCACAATGTATTATTTATTTTTATACCAGGGCACTTCGTATAGGAAGAGTTGTTGTAGAAACTTCGAAAAGGGCTCATTCGATTGGAAATTGGAGTGGCTAATCCCTTTTTTAATAGTCGAATGTGATTGGAAGGCAACTAACATCTCTTCCATGCCCACCATTTTCTAAAACACATCCAATCAAAATTTTGAGATAGCCATTTTGTTCAACGTAGTTGACTTCCAGATATAAATTATGTTTTTGAGGAGGATGCTCCCTAACAGCCCTCAGGGCAAGGGTTTTAAGTTATGCCCTGGGGTATATAAGGTTTTTATAGAAAGCGTTGTCGTAGAAACTTACAAAAAGGCTCATTCGATTGGAAATTCAAAGGATTAGTGCCCTTTTTAATAGTCGAAAGTGATTTGAGGGAAACTAACCCTCCTCTCACGCCCACCTTTTCCCCAAACACTTCCAATCAAAATTTTGAGATAATTATTTTGTTCAGTGTAGTTGAAAGTTCTGGTCCTAGGTCTTTGAGGATGACAGCCTCACAGCCCTCAGGGCAAAACTTCAAAAAGGGCTCGTTCGATTGGAAATTGAAATGGCTAGTGCCCTTTTTAATAGTCGAAAGTGATTGGAAGGCAACTAACACCCCTACCACTCCCACCATTTCCCCAAACACATCCAATAAAAATTTTGAGATGGCCATTTTGATCCAAGCAGTTGAAAGTTGTGGAAATTATATCTTTGAGCAGGACACTCCCCCCACGGTCTTCAGGGTAAGGTTTATAAATTATGCCCTGGGGGCGTATAAGGTTTTTATTGATATTTTTGCCGTAGAAACTTGAAAAAGGGCTCATTCAGTTGTAAATTCAAAGGCCTAGAGCCCTTTTTAATAGTCGAAAGCGATTTGAGGGCAACTAATCCCCCTCTCACGCCCAACGTTTCCCCAAAGACATTCAATAAAAATTTTTAGATAGCAATTTTATTCAACGTAGTTGAAATTTTTGGATATTAGATCTTTAAGGATGACAACCTCTCCCTCCCCCCACATCCCTCAGGGCAATTGTGTTAAGTTATGCCATGGGGGCATACAAAGTTTTTTTTTATTGAAAGCGAGGTTGTGGAAACTTAAAAAAAGGGCTCATTTAATTGGAAATTGAAAGGGCTGGTGCCCTTTTTGATATTCAAAAATGATTGAAGGACAACTAACCCCCCTCTCATGCCCACCATTTCCCCAAACACATCCAATTAAAATTTTGAAATATCCATTTTGTTCAACGCAGCGGAAAGTTCTGGAAATTAGGTCTGTTTGGATGACAACCTCCTCAGAGCCCTCAATACAAGGGTTGTAAGTTATTCCCTGGGGGCTTATAAGGTTTATATAGAAAGTTGTTGTTGAAGTTTCAAAAAGGGTTCATTTGATTGGAAATTGAAAGGGCTAGTGCCATTTTTTAATAGTCGAAAGTGAGTGGAGAGTAATTAACCCCCCTCTCTTGCCCACCATTTCCCCATACACATCCAATCAAAGTTTAGAGATAGTCATTTTGTTGAACGTAGTTGAAAGTTCTGGAAATTATGTATTTAAGGATGACAAACCCCCCCGAGCCCCCAGGGCATAGGTTGTAAGTAATCCCCTGGGGGCATATAAGGTTTTTATTGATAGCGTTGTCGTAAAAACTTTAAAAGGGGCTCATTCAATTGTAAATTGAGAGGGCTAGTTACCTTTTTAATTGTCGAAATTGATGACCGAGAACAGATCAGATCAGACCAAGAACAGATCAGATCAGACCGAAAACACATCAGGCAGACGAAAAATAGATCTTATCAGACCGAGATCAGAGCATACCAGACCGAAAACAGATTATATCCAACCGAGAACAGATCATATCCGACCGAGAACAGATCAGATCATACCGAGAACAGATCCAATCAGACCAAGAAATAGATCAGATCAGACCAAGAACAGATCATTTCAGACCAAAAACAGGTCAGATCAGACTGAGAACGAATCAGATTAGACAGAGAACAGATAATATCAGACCAAGAACAGGTCTGATCAGACCTAAAGCAGATCAGATCAGACCAAGAACAGATCAGGTCAGACCCAGAACAGATCATATCAGACCGAGAACAGATCAGATCAGACAAAGAACAGATCAGATCAGACTGAGAACAGATCAGATCAGACCAACAAAAGATCAGATCAGACCGAGAACAGATAATATCAGACCGATAACAGATAGGATCAGACCGAGAACAGTTCATATCAAACCGAGAACTGATCATATCCGACCGAAAACAAGTAAGATCAGACTGAGAATAGATTAGATAAGACCAAAAACCGATCTTATCAGACCGAGAACAGTTCATATCAAACCGAGAACAGATCATATCCGACCGAGAACAAGTCAGATCAGAATGAGAATAGATTAGACAAGACCAAAAACCGATCTTATCAGACCGATATTAGATCAGATCAGACCAAGAACAGATCAGTCAGACCGAAAACAGATCTTTTAAAGACCAAGAATAGATCATATCCGACCAAGAATAGATCAGATCAGACCAAGAACAGATCAGTTAGACCGAAAACAACTTTTATCAGACCGAGAACAGATCTCATCAGACCGAGAACGGATCATTTCAGATCAACAATAGATCAATCAGACCGAAAATAGATCTAATCAGACCGAGAACAGATCAAATCAGACCAACAATAGATCAGTCAGACCAAAAACTGATCAGTCAGACCGAAAACAGATCTTATCCGACCAAGACCAGATCAGACCGGGAACAGATCAGAACAGACCGAGAACAGATCAGCTCAGACTGTGAACAGATCATATCAGACCAATAACAGATCCTATCAGAACAAGAATAGATCAAATAAGACCAAGAACAGATAAGATCAGACCAAGAGCAGATCAAATCAGTCCGAAAACAGATCTAATCAACTTTAGAACAGATCAGATCAGACCTAACTCAGATCAGTTCAGACACAAAGCAGATTAGTCAGACCAAAAACAGATCTTATCAGACCAAGATCAGATCACATCAGACCGGGATCTGTTCTCGGTAAGCCAACCGAGAAAAGATCAGATCAGACCAAGAACAGATAAGATGAGACCGAGAACAGATCATATCAGACTGGAAACAGATCAGATGAGACTGACAACAGATAAGATCAGACTGAGAACAGGTCATATCAGACCAAGAACAGATCTGATAAGACTGAGAAGAGATAAGATAAGACCAAGAAAATATCAGATCAGACCGAGAACAGATCATATCAGACCGAAAACATATCAGATCAGACCGAGGAAAGATCAGATCCAACCGAGAACAGATCAGATCAGACCGATACAAGATCAAATCAGACCGATAACAGATCAGATCAGACCGATAAAAGATCAGTCCGACTAAAATACGATCTTATCAGACCGAAATCAGATCATAGATCATATCGTACCAAGAAAAGATCTTATCTGTCCGAGAGAAGATCAGGTCAGACCGAGAGCAGTTCAGTCAGACCGAATACAAATCTTATCAAACCGAAAAATAATCATATTCAACCGAAAACAGATCATATCCGACCGAGAACAGATCAGTCAGACCGGCAACAGCTCTTATCAGACCAAGAACAGATTATACCCGATCGAGAAAAGTTCAGATCAGACTGAGAACAAATCAGTCAGACCGAAAACAGATCTTATGATACCAAGAACAGATAAGATCAGACTGAGAACAGATTAGTCAGAACGAAAGCAGATCTTATCAGACCAAGAACAGATCAAATTAGACCGCTATTAGATAGTCAGACCAAAAACAGATCATGCAGAGAACAGATCAGATCAGACGGCGAACAGATCAGATCAGACGGAGAGCATACAAGTCAGACCAAAAACAGGTCTTATCATACCGAGAACAGTTCATATTAGAAAGAGAACGGATCAGGTAAGACCAAGAACAGATCAGATAAGACCGAGAACAGATCAGATCAGAACGACAACAGATTAGTCAGACCGAAAACAGATCTTATCCGACCGAAAATCGATCAAATCTGACGTAGAATAGATCAGTCAGACTGAAAACAGATCTTATCAGACCGAGAACAGACCAGATCTGACCGAGAACAGATAAGTCTGACCTTATCATATCGAGAACAGTTCAGACAGAGAACAGATCAGATAAGACCAAGAACAGATCAGATCAGACCGACAACACAACAGATCAGAACGAGAACAGATCATATCAGTCCAAAAACAGATCATATCTGACGGAGAAATATCAAATCCGACCGAAAACAGATCTTATCAGATCGAGAACAGATCAGATCAGACCAAAAAACGAATCATATCCGACCGAGAACAGCTAATATAAGACCAAGAACAGATCAGATCAGAACGAGAACAGATCATATCAGACCACTAACAGATCTGTCAGACTAGAATAGGATCATATCAGTCCGGAATCAGATCATAGATCATATCGTACCAAGAACAGATCTTATCTGTCCAAGAGCAGATCAGATCAGACCGAGAGCAGATCAGTCAGACCGAATACAAATCTTATCAGACCGAAAAATGATCATATTCAACTGAAAACAGATCATATCCGACCGAGAACAGATCAGTCAGACCGGAAACAGCTCTTATCAGACCAAGAACAGATTATATCCGACCGAGAAAAGTTCAGATCAGACTGAGAACAAATAAGTCAGACCGAAAACAGATCATATCAGAGCAAGAACAGATCAGATCAAACATAGAACAGATCAGATCGGACCGAGAACAGATCATATCAGACTGACAACAGATCAGTCAGACCAAAAACAGATCTTATCAGACCGAGAACAGATCAGATGAGACCAAGAACAGATCTTATCAGGCCGAGATCAGATCATGTCAGACCGATAACACATCAGTCAGACCGAAAACAGATATTATCAGACCAAGAACAGATCATATCAGCACGAAAACAGATCATATCGGACCGAGGAGAAATCATATCAGACCGAGTAAACATCAGATCAGACCGAAAACAGATCAGATGAGACCGAGAACAAATCATTCAGACCGAAAACAGATCTCATGAGACCAAGAACAGATAAGATCAGACTGAGAACAAATTAGTCAGAACGAAAGCAGATCTTATCAGACCAAGAACAGATCATATTAGACCAACATTAGATAGTCAGACCTAAAACAGATCATACAGAGGACAGATCAGATCAGACGGAGAGCAGATAAGTCAGAGCAAAAACAGGTCTTATCATACCAAGAACAGTTCATATTGGGAAGTGAACGGATCAGGTAAGACCAAGAACAGATCAGATAAGACCGAGAAGAGATCAGATCAGAGAGAAAACAGATCGAATAAGACCAAGAACAGATCAGATCAGAACGAGAACAGATTAGTCAGACCGAAAACAGATCTTATCAGAACGAAAACCAATCATATCAGACGTACAATAGACCAGCCAGACCGAAAACAGATCTTATCAGACCGGGAACAGATCAGATCTGACCGGGAAGAGATAAGTCAGACCTTATCATATCGAGAACAGTTCAGACAGAGAACAGATCAGATAAGACCAAGAACAGATCAGATCAGACCAACAACACAACAGATCAGAACGAAAACAGATCATATCAGTCCGAAAACAGATCATATCTGACCGAGAACAGATCAAATCAGACCAAAACAGATCTTATCAGATTGAGAACAGATTAGATCAGACCAAAAAACGAATCATATTCGACCGAGAACAGTTCATATGAGACCAAGAACAGATCACATCAGACCGAGAACAGATCAGATCGGACAAAGAACAGATCAAATCAGACCGACAACAACTAAATCAGACCTAAGAGAGGTCAGTCAGACCGAAACAAATATTATTAGACCGAGATCAGATCAGATATTACAGATAACAGATCATATCCAACAGAGAACAGATTAGATCAGACCGAGAACAGTTCTGATAATACCAAGAACAGTTCATATCAGACTGAGAACAGATAATATCCAACCGAGATCAAACCAGATCAAACCCAGAACAGATCAGGCAGACCGACAACAGATCTTATCAGACCAAGAATAGATCATATCCAACTGTGAATAGATCAGATCGGACCGAGAACAGATCAGTCAGACAAAAATAGATCTTACCAGACTGAGAACAGATCAGACCAGACCGAGAACAGATCAGATAAGACCAATAACAGATCAGATCATACCGATAACAGATCAGTCAGACCAAAATCAGATCTGATAAGACCAAGATCAGATCAGACCGAAAGCAGATCAGTCAGATCAAAAACAGATCTTATCAGACCGATAACTAATCGGATCAGACCAAAAACAGATCAAGTCCGACCAAGAACAGATCATATTCGACCGAGAACAGATTAGTCAGACATAAAAAAGATCTTATCAGACCGACATCAAATCATATCAGACCGAGAACAGATTATATCCGACCGAGAACAAATCAAATCAGACAGAGAACAGATCAGATCAGAACGAGAACAGATCACATCAGACAGAAAACAGATAAGATCAGACCGAGAACAGATCAGTCAGACCGAAAACAGATCATATTCGACCGAGAATAGATTAGTCAGACTGAAAACAGATCTTATAAGACCGAGATCCAATCATATTAGACAAAGAACAGATTATATCCGACCGAGAACAGATCAGAACAGACCGAGAACAGATCAGATCAGAACGAGAAAAGATCATATCAGACTGAGAACGGATCTTATCAGACCGAGAACAGGTTAGTCAGACTGAAAACAGATTTTATCTGACCAAGAATAGATCAGATAAGACCGAGATCAAATCATATTAGACAAAGAAGAGATTATATCCGACCGAGAACAGATCAGATCAGTCCGAGAGCGGATCATATCAGACCGAGAAAACATCATATCAGACTGAGAACGGATCTTATCAGACCGAGAACAGGTTAGTCAGACTGAAAACAGATTTTATCTGACCAAGAATAGATCAGATAAGACCGAGAACAGATCTTATCAGACCGAAAAGAGATCATATCAGACCGAGAATAGATCAGTCAGACTAAAAACGGATCTTATCAGACCAAGATCAGATCATAGGTCATATCGTACCGCGAACAGATCGTATCCGACCGAGAAAAGATCAGATCAGACCGAGAACAGATCAGGTCAGACCAAGAACAGATCAGATCAGACCGAGAACAGATCATATCAGACCGAAAAAAGATCAGATAATACCGAGATTATTTGATCTCAATACTCTTCTATCTATATTATTTACCTGAATCTTCCAACAAAACTGTTTATTAAGAAACAGTAAAACAGGGGCCTTTATTTATATGTGTGCACTTTTCACTATCATTCTATTTAATCTATGTGATTGATTTTCTTGAGTACCAGAATTAAAAATTAGCATTCCGGTTTCTATACTTTTAAATTTTTTGTGTATCAAAGTTAGCAAGTTTCTGTCCCAGCTTTAGACAAAAAAAAAGATCTGACCCAGTTGCACCAAAGAGCCGACTTAAGATTAACCGACAATCAAGCTGGATTTCAAAGTCTCCATGGCTAAGAATCTAAAAAAAAAAGTCCAACTTAGATTTAAACAATAAGGACATAAGTGAAAACAGATGAAGAAAGGTGAAAAAATAGAATAGGAAAAGAATAATTAGGTGACTAATTTATATGACATACCAGTGAGTCACTGTTAATAAAAAAAATTCTGTCTCAGAATATTCATCTCGTCTAAAAAAAATGCATACACATTTGAAAAATTGACATACTTCAGTTCTCCTTTGATTCTACACTTGTTAAATTTTTCAGATGGTCCAAAATAGTTTTTTTTGTGAACATTTCAAAGTTGAGGATGGGAGCGACACTAGATCCTTTTCTACAAAGAGAACTAATCGGAAATATATTGGGAACATTAATAATGAATCCATATTTGAAGCTTGTCCTGAAAAATGTAGGCCAAAGAATCATACTGACTGGCTATAACTTACAATGAACGGAGGTCCTATGAAAATGTTAGAAAAAAAATCAAAAAGTATTAGTTCATTGGAGAGATAATTATAGTGTTAATTTAAATAATCAACAGAACTAGACCCAGAACTTCTCTGAAGACTTTTTAAAACAAGATGTGTGTGCAGTATTTTTTACCTGTATCTGATATAGCATACCAGTGCTTTCATTTATTAATTTATGTTACTGTACTGATAAGAAATTATACATATCATACAAACAGCCTAAATGCTGACTAGGTTTTTTGTCAGATTCTAAGTCATTTATTAGCAAAACAAAGATAGTAGCCCGAGCCAAGGTCGCAATAAATAAAATTTTATTTTACAATAAATTAAAGAAAGACTAGTTGACAACATTGACAATAAAACCTACAAAATAATTCAAATGGCGGTTGACCCTGCATTTGGTTGGCATTATTTAATTATTATGACAGGTGCTAGTACTGACTGGGGTGGATTAGGGAATAGCGAACAATGAATTCTAAGGGAGGGATGAACTGTACTAACCTGTGCATTAACTATAATCACTTATCTCACAGGGCTGGGACTTTTGGCATAGAGTGAGTACGCTATCAAGTAGTATACTTCTTGTTCAATGCTACCCTGATCTACCATTATAGAACCACATCTAGATTTTGGTCTAAGCTGTCCGTATTATGGGTTTTTCTCTCGAAATTACCTTGGTAAGTATTTCACATAAAGAGTTTATTCGGTACATTAATTTTTGCATCTTTGGGAAGTAGTAGGTATACAATTCAAATAATTATGGAATATCTTACACAAAATGTATAGAAATTTTTTGAAACCTGAAGGGCAATAAAAGAATTTAAGATGTGTAGCTAATATACTCTACAAAAATTCCTATCATTATTACTAAAAATTTTCGGCCGTGTTGTTGCAACGAATTTGAATTTTTGACAATAAAAGTATAGTTTTATTATACTTGTTTCTTGGACTTCATATTTTAAGAGAACTGGTCGCTAGAAATGAAGATTGCACCATTAAAATCCCCACGGTAAAAATTGAATAAAAGATAATTCCAGTTCCCCACCATGAACAACAAGGAAAAGGAATTTTTGGCACTGAAAGCACTGAATTGTTTCCTTTTTCTGCATCTTTTTTTCCTTCTTTAACGCTAGCAGGGCATTATAAAGAGAACATCTATTCCCAAAAAACATTTGTCATTAAGAAGACTCAAAGCTGGTTTACCATGGCCGCAAAAAAGGGCCCTAAACCACTACACCATCACGTCCTGCGTAACTCTGTTTGCTTAATACATTAAGCTATTCTTAATCATTCGTTTATTACGTGCTAGAAATGTAAGAAAGTAAATAGAACCTGAAAAGTCACCTCTCGCAGCCGGTGATGTCAAAATAAGGGGTGCAGGTTGGCCTTATACCCTTACATTGTAATCCACCCCCTGTATATTTTGAAAATAGCTTCTTTGGAGGCGTTTTAATTGAAAAAAAATCCGACAAATAAGTGTTCATTACAAAAACTAAAGTAAAAGAAGAAGCTTGTTTGTTCAAAAAAGCACAAGTTAAAACTAGTTAATTAGTAAATTAAGAACCTAATAAATTTTAATATTGACACACTTCTATTACTGAGCAATTGAGTGACGGGGCTTGATTCTGTTATCTTTAATAACTAGCATGTAAACAGGATAACACAATTCCTTATCTATTATTTAAAAACCTCTAAATTTGCTTGCGCTGATATAGTGATTAATTCAACTATGAACCATTCATTACTGTTGAAAGTGATTTTTACCATACTATCAGCTTCAAGCTTTATAATAATAATTTTCACTGCAATTAGCAGTGATTTTAGTTTAAAGGAGTTACAAATTTTGTTCTCATCAAATATCACATGTGATGGTATTTTGTTCTCATCAAATATCACATGTGATGGTAGTAGACACAGTGATAATATCATATCATTCTCCCTTTTTGGTGACTGGAAGGATTCGAAATGGAAATCTAGATTTTTTAGACCCTTAAAGAAAAATATACTTTTTGCCGAAAGATTTTACCCAGGTAAGACTCTATTGGTTCACTCGTTTACATGTTCTTATAAGCAGCTAATATAAATAATTATTTAAAAAAAAATATCAAGAAAACGAAACCTGCTATTAAAATATTAAAGGGTGTAAATCAATTAGTAAGGTAAGTAGTATGGGGTCAATCTAAGAGATCGGGACCCTAACCCACTATACAAGCGTAGCCCCACCCCACCATGCAAGCTGGGCCCAATTCTAAACGGTGCCCTCCCTTACCATCATACAAAAGCAGCCCTGTACCACCATACAAGATACCCCACATTCTGAGCGGACAGTACCCCCACTACACAAGTGGCCTATCATTCCAAGCAGTGCGAGGTCCCAACATAAAAGTGGCCCTACATTATGAGCGGACAGCCCCTCATCATACAAGCGGCCCTGCATTTTGAGCAGACAGTGCCCCCACTGTACAGGCGGCCTATCATTATAAGTGGTGCCCGGTCCCCCAATACAACAAGATAAATATTACAACAAGACACATATCCATCCATATAACAAGACACATATCCATCCATAAAACAAGACACATATTACATCAAGACACATATCTATTAATGCAGCAAGACACATATTTATCAATACAACAAGAAATATGTTACAACAAGACACATATCCATCCATACAACAAGACACATATTACGTCAAGACACACATCCATTCATACAGCAGGACACACATCCATCCATACAACATAACACATATTACAACAAGACACATATCCATCCATACAACAAGACATATATCCATCCTTAAAACTAGACACTCCATTGATTTCATGAAATTCGTGTTTGATGCAGGAATCAAACATGAGACCCATGATGACTGTCTGAGCAGACAGTGCCCCCACTGTACAGGCGGCCTATCATTATAAGTGGTGCCCGGTCCCCCAATACAACAAGATAAATATTACAACTAGACACATATCCATCCATATAACAAGACATATATCCATCCATAAAACAAGACACATATTACATCAAGACACATATCTATTAATGCAGCAAGACACATATTCATCAATACAACAAGAAAAATGTTACAACAAGACACATATCCATCCATACAACAAGACACATATCCATCCATACAACAAGACACATATTACGTCAAGACACACATCCATTCATACAGCAGGACACACATCCATCCATAAAACATAACACACATTACAACAAGACACATATCCATCCATACAACAAGGCATATATCCATCCTTAAAACTAGACACTCCATTGATTTTATGAAATTTGTGTTTGATGTAGGAATCGAACGTGAGAACCATGATTACCTAAGGTAAAAGAACGACACACTACTCGACTGAGCCAACAAGCCATTGAAAATATTATGATTTTAGAAATAAATTGTAATACATTCAATGTATTGTTTCCAGGACGCTAGCCAACTGATGTTAAGCGTTACAATATCCTAACAACCTATTTGTGCATTCGATTTATCTATTTGATTTGATTTGTGGTAGGTATTAAAATTCATTTGTTTCGGGGCATCATTTATGGCATCCTCCGGAGAATATGCATAGCACAATGATTTGAGATACATGCTGGACAGACAATGTCTTCTGATGGTTAATAGAACTGTGCACATTGGTTTTACATTACCGGACTTGTGCATGAGTTCGGGCCCCCACAATCTCATCCAGGACCCTGAGTCCTCATCCAAGGCTCCTTGTCCCCACTCCAGGACCCGAAGTCCCCCACCAGGGTCCCATGTCCCAAGCTAGATCCTGAGTCCCCATTTCATGGGCCCCTTCCATCCACCCACTTCTGGTACCCCAGCCCTCCCCTCTTCAGGTCCAACCCCCAACCCCCCCAACACCCCTCCAGGAAACCCCCCTGCCCCCCCCCCAAAGGGGGTTTTTTCTTCTTTTTTTTAACTTTATTTTTTCCATGTCTTAAAATCATATTAAATATGAATGTAGTAAAAAATCACATATCATATTTTAAAAATACACAATGAGGATGATATAATTGTCTCCGTCGTGAGTTTTTCTATTAGAAAAATAATGTTTCTAGTGAAAATTTTTTTTTGCTTAGTTTTTTATTATTGAACTGAAATTTTACAACTTTTTTCCATCTCTTAAAATCACATTAAAAAAACAAACAATCAGCAAAAAAAAAGAATGACACTTTTGAATTAAATTTTAAATCGAATTCTTGGGCTTACCCCAGCCCCTTTGATGATGACTGTTGGTTCTCATTTCAATGTTTTTCATGAAAAAAACTGAAATTTTATCTCTTTTTCAAGTTTTTACCAGTTGGCCAGGATTTCTACAGTTTGGTAATGATTTCTATGGCTTGGTCTGGATTTTTAGGGTTGGCCCTGATTTATACAGTTTGGTTTTGATTCTTATGAATTATCCAGATTTTAAGAGGATGGCATCAATATCTACAGTATGGTCTTGATCTATATGAATTCATCAGGAGTTTAATGTATTGCTCAAGATTTCTACAGTTTTGTAGAAATCTTTATGGCCCAGGAAAACAATGTGATATGCCTGCCTTCCGTGGCCAAAATCGACAACAGTGTTAGAATTTCTGTTACTACAAGGAGTGGTCCACAATTCAAGCCACCTTCAAGAATAAATCTATGATTACAAGCTCTTCCGAAAAGAAGGGAGATGTAATATTCCTTACTTGCCTGCTTGCTTTGTGTGTGTGTGCTGCTATGTATATTGTTTGCCCTTTTTCTTATGCTTGCCTTGTGTTTTGCTTATTACTGTAATATATTAGGTTTTGTAACCTGGGCTTGCTATTAAGATTAGTGTGGTGACTTGCGAGTTCTTTAGCAAATTTTCTTTTCGTAAGGATTCAGATATCGTTCACAATCCCACTCCTTGGATGCCCACAATAATTCCAACAATGAGAGCCAGAATTTGGCTTTATCACACGCTTCAACCGGAGCAAGATTCCGGGACCATCCCTCAACTTTTGTGCTAATTTTTATTCATTTGTCAGAACTTCAGTTTCTTCAGTGGCTAGGAGTGCATAAGATATCTGGGTACAATATAAGCTAAGCTGAAGTCGCACTTCTTCATTAGGTGCTGCAAGATGATCTGAATTCATTAGCAGATTACATGGGGCTCTTATTATATGTGAAATCTTATCGCTCACCTCAGCATATACATCAGAGTTAATTATATTCCAATTCTTTATCTCAGCCCACTTTTTTCTGGGGCTGACAGGGTTGTATGCTTAGCCGGGCTTGTGTTTTAGGAGAACCACAAGGTGTTTTTATTTTGAACTTGATCGGTAAGTGGTCAGAAGAGTTAGCTGTTTGGTGTACTGTAATGTTTATGGGATTTAGTTGTTTGGAACAAATTGCGTGGTCCAGATCTGAGGTGCGTCCGGTGAAATGTATGTTAGTGAAATCTTTATTTTTAACTAGCACAGTCAACTAATCATCTAGAAGGCCATGAATAATATACTCACGAGCTCCCGAGCCAGGATCTCCTTCATGAGGGCTTCACGCTAACCCCGCAATTGAAATCCCCTAGTACTACTTCCGGGAGCTTCTTAAAACGAATAAGACGAATCCAATCAGACAACTTAGTGAAACTTCGAGCCAACATACAATCAGAACAATCATAATGATAATCAGTCGATAAATATATATTAATAACTACACAACTATGCACTTGGACAGCAAGTATATTCTACAATGTGAAAAACACCCTCGATTCAATATCTTTTGTCACATACGTTGCAAGCCCACCGAAGGGCCTACCCAGTGTTTTTTTTGCACTCAGTAAGTAGCCCACACAGAAATATAAAAATGCTGTTGGATACAAACAACACTACTTGGTTTCAAAAATTGACATATTACCGTGTGTCTTTCAGCAAAATTGCCATTAATGTTCCAGGAAATCAAGTTCACTGTACTAATGAATGGGTAACTTTCGTTGTAATCTTATCGAGCTTATTCACCGGGCACTTTACACTTTAACAGGTATGACCTCTCATATCGCAATTTTAACAGAGTAACGGCTCTTTGCACTTACTATCGCGGTCAGAGACGTGCTCTGTCCATCCACACTGAGAGCATTTGGGCTGTTTTATCCAGTCTGTGGCTAAGTGACAGACTGTAGCATATTCTAAAGGTAAGAATGTGAATTCTTCAACTGGTAGCCTCTCATAGTGCACTTTCACAGGTACCCAAAGGAAGGTCTCAAGTTCATTTTGGGAGTCAAAGAATATCTTGTAAACTCTAGAATTTCCACACTGTAGCATTTTTGTTGCGTTTAGAATTAGAGCTTTCACTGAACCATTATGTGTCTTCTGGAACTCTCTTCAAGACGCCTATATGGCTCGATAAGAGAATAGTGGTCGAGACACCTCTTGGATTGTTCTTCAGAGCTGTGACCCTTACCTAAGCTATCTTTTTAGATTAGACCACCAGCTTTAAGTCAGTCTTGGATTTTCGAAGTTCATTTATTTTAGTACTATCAGGGCGAACGTTGTCCATAAAGTCTTTTCTTGCAGCAGGTCTATCCAGATCCATCGGCAGAGTTTTCAGAACAACAGCAAAGCTAGGTCTATCCACTGATTTACTTCCTGGAATCCAGGGGACAGGCATATTTTGAGCCATTTCATACCGTCCATTTACTTTTCTCCTAGTCTCATTCAGGTGAGAAATGGTGGTGGCAGAAGTACTTACACTTACTGCGGGCACTGAACAGGGAGAGAGATGATAAATATTGGGAGTGTTCCCTTATCACGACTTGCTGCTTGTGCAAACTACTTGCAAATGTCTATTATATTTTTTTCCTCCTTTTTTGTGTGCTTTGCGAAACGGCTCTCAATTTTCAGCTCTTTATGAACTAGCACCTTCAACTCTAGTATGTTCTCAAGGGGGAAGAGCCTCAGTACAGACGGGACTATTACTTCTTCTTTTTCTCTTGTATTCATTGATCGCGAAATATGATTTAGAACAGGACTTAATATCACCTTTGGAGATGCAACGGTGACGCTTTGTGCATCCACTTCAGCAGCCAGAGTAACATACACCTGACGGTTTTTGGTTTCGCCAAGAATAACTACAGCATCTCTTGGCGCACTTGTTGTTAGCGTATTCAGCAGAACTGGCAACACTGTGCAGCGAGAAATTTAGATTTTACACGCCACGTGGCTTCCGGTAGAATATACATTGGATTCAGGGTACTAAGCTGGACTTTGTCCTGAGGAGATGGCCAGTTACTACCGACTGTCACTCGATACTATTACTCCTACCTTAAAGTTGATCGTTTTGGACGAATTACTGAAGATGATTACTGATTTGAGATTAAAATCACAAAAGAAACTAAACATACAAATCAGCAGCGTTGTTATATATGAAATAATCAAAATCCAAAACAATGTAAAAATGAAAATGAAGAGCAAAGACGCACGCGGTTAGAGGACATGTGACACCGAGCATGTGAGCGAGTCAAAAATGAAAAAGAAGAGCAAATACACAGGCAGTTATAAGAACAGGTGCGATGTGTCAAAAATAAAAGTGAAGAGCAAAGACACACATGGTCATGAGACATGAACAAATGAGTGAGTCAATGAAAATCAACCTGGACAGTGACAATTAAAAAGTTTCAAAATCGAAAATGATAACAATGATGATTTGGTCTGGGATTTTAATATGGATAAGGTCGTCAATGACTTCCATACCTTTGTTAAAATAAACTTAAGGCTCGGTGATATGTATTTCTTAATGACGAAAGACAACCCGAGGTAAAACGAACCAAACAAATTGAAAATGATAGTGATGATGATTGGGTTTTTGACTTTGAAATGCATAACGTCATCAATGCCTACCATACCGTTGAAAATCAAAAACCTGGACTAGATAAATCCTTGGAAAAAAAGAAGTTTTTGTCCCACCACCTGAAAAATTAAAAAAAAAGGTTTGGAGATTTGTCTTTAATAATGAAAAAAGACAAGACGAGGCAAAAGAAGAAGTTTTTGTGCCACAACCTGAACAATCAAAAGAAACAATATAAATGTAGCTCCCACGCGGCAGGCTTCCATATGTAGATTTTCACTGTTGCTTGTCTTCTAACTGCAGACATTAGACTCTTCTTAATGTCATGACGTAACTAAAGGTTTGTTACAACCACATTGAGAAAAATACGAATTCTTACTTAAGACTCCTATCCTATTTAGATCTTTTTTGTGGCCAGTCATTATTGCTTTCTAGCTGTCGCTTGTTATTCTCGCAGCCACGTATATTCAAACCGCGTATTTTATTGTTCTTGCTGTGCCTTATCTTTTATCGGCATATTTCTTCGTTCTTCATTTATATTTATAACTTGTTCTACCCCTTTGTCATGCTTGATGGTCTTGGTTCTCCATTCGTCCTCTAGTCATTAAAATTAAATCTTTCTACTTGCTATACTTACTCTGTAGATTATGAAACTACTTAAAATGTCTTTTGTAAATAGACTAATTAAACTTGGTATTTTATGCTTAGCTATGTTCCTTTTATAATGTCATATGAGTCATAGATTTAAAATGAAACGTTCACTCTTGGGAAGGGCCAGGGAATGATATAACATATTCTCTTGAAAT